>NW_020450905.1:1781304-1856856 GCF_003343035.1 Apteryx rowi | reverse complement strand
GGCGGCGGCCGGGCGAGCGAGCGAGCGGACGGCGGCAGCAGGGCGCGCTCCCTTCAGAAGCGAAGCGCGGCGGCGGCGCTCGCGGATGACGTCATCGCCTCCCCGCCAACCCCCTGCGCCGGCACGGACGGGGGCGCGTGCGCTTTCGCGCCTTTTCCCTCGAGACCGGCGCGAGCCGGTTCCTCCCTCGCGCCGCGGGCGGCCGTTGGGCTCCGCCGCGCAGGGGGAGGGGAGGGGAGGGGAGGAGGCGCTGCGCCGTGGCGGCTCGGCGCGGGTCCCGCCTGGCGGCGGGAGGGCTTTCGCCGGGTCCGCACGGGCACCCACGTGGGGCCGGCCGTGGCGTGGCGGCTGCGCTCCGTGTGGGGCGCGGTACGGTGCTGCGGCACCACGAAAAGCGACAGAGCCCGTCGCAGTCTCCGGCCGTCTGCGCTGTGTAAATGCCGCCTCGATGCCAAATGGCGGCGTAACCCCCCCCCGCGCCTTCTGAAATACGTGTGTCAGGGCCTGCAGCTCCATCTTGGACTTGACGCGGGTTATGTCCTGTGGCAGCAACGCACGGACAGCTTGCGCCGTGCTGGCAAATACCTGGCTGCTGCGCGTTAGGTGGGGAAGGCCACTGAAGCTGAAACAGTGGACTTCCACCTTAGGAGGCAGAGAGGTGCCCAAACTAATCTTAAAACACCAGCCACCTGTTAAATAAAGTGCTTCAAGACCAGATGGACATTAATATTATATTGGGGGACCCAGGTGCAGCAAATATTAAAACCATTCTGGGGAAAATGAACTAGCTAATAAAAACAAAAGCTGACTCCACATCTGTCACACCAGGTCTGTAGCACAGTGCCCACACAGAGCTCCTTAGCTATTAACGTTATTGGATGCTTAAATAGCAATAGCCCAAATGCCCTGGTGAGAGTCATGGCTGTGCCCTGCTAGGTTATGTACTGCTCTCATCACTGCACGTTACCGGGCTGTATGGAAGGAGGGCTGAATGTATTGTCTGACAAACTTGCTACAGCCTGAAAACTGGAAGTGTTCCAGGTATTTCCAGAAATGCCACCTACACAGACGTTACTGCTACATGGGAATTTCTTCCTATCAAAATCAGTTTCTGTCACCACTAGTTATCAAGTCTAGGTACTGGTTGGCTCATACTGAATCATCATCATCATCATCATCATCATCAAATCTGTTCCTCTCAAGAGTCTGGTGCTCCCTTTGCCATTGTGCCCTTGACAACACATTGGTGCTCAAGCAAAACAGCTATATTCACCACACACGAGCAAATAATCCAACCCATTTGTGCCCGATTCCAGTTCTCCTGCCCTTTCCATGGGAATAATGGCAAAGACAAGTGGTACTATCTTCAAAATACTTTTGCTATGATGTCGCAGAGGTAACAGTGGCAAACCCATCTCTCGTGTTTCTCAGAGATTTCTTCTGTTAATCCATCCTCAGTGCTGCTGTGGGACAGTCTGGGATTATGGTCTTCACTACAGTAAGAAAATAAAACTGAGCACTGGATAGGTAAATAAGTAATTAAGCTCTGAGAAGCAAAAGGATTGGGAGGAACCCCTTCCAAACCAAGCTTCAGAAAAGATATATGTCTTCCAAATCATGTATTAATCTAATACTCAGATAGCAGAGGACTTGAAGAAGCAGCTTTGGGTCAATCTCCAATTCAAATAACGAGTCGAAGTGACAGATTTCCCCCTTAAAGATGGATGCAAAGGCAAGGCCAGATTTGCAGACATGGCGCAGGATGGAACACTAGATGGCGCAGAAATTATTTGCGATTATTATCTGAGGAGGGCTAAATTATGCTGAAGAAAGATGAGTGCCTGGGTTAGAGACACTGGACAGGTGTAAAAAGGTAACTTGGTCTAGGGCTGTTTAGCGGAGATGAAGGCGAATTCTGCTTTGCAACTYGTAGCTAAGATAAGTAATACAATCATCAGGTTTTTCTGAGAAGGGGAGAAAGGCCTGCCTTTCACACTGGGCCTGGCTACTACCAACTGACATAAAATTTTCAAGCCAGCATATTCCACTTTCTTAAAAGGCTAGTTACTGCTATAAATGGGAATAAAGCTGTTTGTAGGTATCTCAGAAGCTAAGCTGTGTGAGGGTAATAGGAGGAAAAAGGTGGACCGTAAGGGCACTTTCACAGTTTGACCATGTGGGGTAGCTCCACCCTGGATCTAATAACCATCACAAAGCTCATCAGCTTCTTTGCAGAGTATTAGTATTACTGTCCCTGATCTGATTGTCTCACGCAAACATACAGCAACATATATCAACATCTATATTATTTAAAAAATCCAAAGGAAACAACATTTTATGCATTTTTTCCCTCAGGGGAGTAACAAAATGCACGTGTGATAGATGATAGCCACATTGCATGATTGACTTCAAGGAGAAACTCAGAAATGATGGTGCTAAAGGTACAGAGAAGAMTAGCTCACTCTAAAGGTGAAAAACTGAAGGAGAGGGGAGATGAATCTGGAGAAAGCAAATGAAACGGGGAGCATAAGCTCAGGTCAGTCCATATTTTTGGCTCATCAAGACAGTTAATACCACCAGTCGAGGGGGGAGATGACACAGATTCCAGAACTTGGGAAAGTAGGCAAAAGCTAAGAAAACAGTGAAAAATGAAGAGCTTAAATTCAACACTCCAGAATGTGTCAGATCTKAAAAAAATACTGTGTTAACAGGAATTAGCACAAACCTAGAAAATGCTGCAGTTGATTATTTCCTTTTTTTACAGTACTTTGAATTTGAAAAGACTAGGTAATTGCTAGGTATTAGTATTATTAACCAGCTGTAGTGAATTCCTGGCAAGGAAGGTGAGCAAAACTTTTTTTTGAGGTGTTAATGACACCGGTTAGACGGCCTGTGCTTACTGGAGAACTGACAGATTGCTGTCTGCTATTGTTTTGAAGGGTGTGGATTCTAGACATAGAGAAGAAAGAYGAAAACTTCAGGGAGATTTGTAAGATTGCTTGGAAGAATGCTAACTCTAAATCTTGGTAGCAGAAATTTGAAAAGAATCTATTTATGTACAGAATTGTTTTACATATGACATTAGAGCTGTTAAATTTGACTTGTTTTTACTTAAGCTATGATTTTATTGCTAAGCCAATGATAGACAAGCATAACATATGGTTTGTAGGCCTTCTGAGATATTAGTAAAGGTTTATAAAGCAATGAATGGGGATTTGTAGACTATGATGGCCCAAACACTGAAAGAGTAGGGAAAGAAAACAACAAAAAACAGATTAAAATTACTTTTTTTAATCAATGCAAATTCAAACATTGTCTACGGTAGAAGTAAAATCAGTCAATTTTAATAGCTTGATAATAGAAGTAAAAATCTGTCCAGATGCAAAGAGTCTCAGCATTTTATGTTGCACTTCCCAAATTTTCAAGTTATTAGTAAAATTGCTGTTCATTACTAAACAATGACCCAGGACAAAATGTGTCTATAGCCATTTCTAACAAGTCTCTCTCTTCTTTCAGCTGTTATTTCTTTTGTCTTTGATTCATGCACTTTTTATGCCCTGTCACTTCAGTGAGTACTGGTAGAGGTGCTATATTGCATTAAAAAAGAGTGGGGGGGAGGGGGGGTGAAAACTACATTAACTACAATGTGAGAGCATACTGAAGTTATACTGTGGTACATAATCAGCAGGGTCTGCGACATAGATTTTCATAGCACATCTGTTGGGGCTTGCCCCCAAATATTGTATAGCATTGGTGGGAAGTGTTTCTGCTTTGTTATAAATTGTGAGCAACAAGACAAGCTGTCAACTGCAGATGGGTTTGTACTTGATTATAAATTCAAAAAAAAAATCTAATAAAATGTTTAAACTAGTTCATACATCTGCAGTTGGAAAAGCAATGGGAGCTGTATGGAGTACATGACGTTGCTGTAGCAACCTCACCATACCTAAATATATGAMTATCCAAACTATTTTGATGTGTGAGCTGCAGAGTGATTATAGAGTAAGGCCTCAGGTCGGAACTGTCCCAGAGCTGTCTCTTTTCTTTCTTACCCAAGGGGGTGTTCCTTTTTATTGTCTGTTGAATAGACAGCTTATTCTATTCAGGAGACAATAAAAAAGAACACCCCTTGGGTGAGAATGAGAAGATAGGACTGGTTTTGTAAAACAATATTGGTATTATTGTACACAATTCTCATTTTTTTGTGTGTCTGAGGATATTCTAAAAGTGTCAGTCTAGAGCAGTTCACATTTACTAGGAAAGTGTTATTCTAGGGTATTTTTTTCTCACCTGAATTTGTTTTAGCTAGATTAGTTCAAGTAATATTATTTCAAGATTAATCTTGCAAAAGATAGAAATATTCATCTTTTTTTAGGTTTTACTTGTAAAAAAATACACAGAGCCTAGTCTATTTTAATTTCCTCCATTGCTCCTRTATGTCAATTCCTCTTTTTGATTTTATATGTAGTTGACAAAGAAACAAGGGGGAGAAAGACTGTGGTTGTAAAATCTAGGAAATTGTGGCTGTTACCCATTTCATTCACGTAGGGCAAATGCTATCTCAGAAATTACGCTCAAAGTATTTTTAAAATTTGACCAATTTTCAGATGGTTGTCTTTTGAGAAACTATGCATCTATGATATTTCCACTGAATTTTTTAGCATTTTGAGGTTCATTCTCATTTATTTCCCAGCATTGAGCCCCTGAAGAAAGAGGCAATACGATTCAGCACTTAATCATAGAATAAGTGGATTCTGCACCAATAAAGACAGTGGTTGTTTCTCCAGAGATTGAAATGGCAGCACGCTCAAGCCCAGTTTGCACTACTTGTCCTGCTTCCACGCTGTACTGCCCTGCTTCTGCAAAGACTTACGGGTATGCCAAACTTCATGCATTTTAAGTAGTCCTACTGAATCCAAAGGCCTTTATATGCCATTGTGTTACTTTGTAATGGCTCAATGAGAAGGTAAACAACTTTATTTGGAAACAGTAGAGTTAATTAAGCTTGGTTTCCTATTAATTTAGGTCTTTGTCCTCCAGCTCCTCCTCTCCCCCTCTCTACATAATGCCTCAGCTCCTCATTTAAGTGGCCCCCAACCCCCCAATAACCCTCACCTAGCAAAGAGCTGCCTCACCATAGTAYATGCCGTATGTACTGAGCAGTTGACTGTGTAACAGGAAAGTTCTGCCTTTCCTCTCCAGTGRTTTTCACTTCCAAGGAACTTTTATGTATTGTGAGGACTTCTGYTTCTCTTTCAAATATTACTGAAATGTGGATGTCCATTTCAGAAGTTTTTGTGGAATGGGGAAGGGACAGTTTGCTTGACTGGATAAGCTTTTCCTCCTTAGGAAACTGGGCTAAATATTACAGCAGCAAAACAGTCTTCTATGGTAAATTACAGTAATTTGAAGATGGCATTTGGACACTTGTGAAATTATTTATTTACAATAATAATTATAGAAGGAAGGTGCTACATTTCCTCTAAACTATTAGGAGATTGAATTTTTTAGGCATTTCCATTTAAACTGAGATTTTTTTTCCTGTCTAAGCTAATTTTATTTTGATGACAGAGGGTTGGGTTATGTGTGTGGAAGGAATAGAGCGAAGAGGGTTTATTCTCACAAAGCCATCTCAAAGAGAAAAGYCCATAGGGCATTTCTGGGCTACTTACTCACTTTCACTTAGTTACACCTGGTAAGTGATACAGCACTTGTTATCTTACAGGATCATGCTTAATGTACCATGGTCAGGACGCAAAGTAGAATATTTGCAATGTGAAGCTCTCCAGGGACATCACCTCTGGCCTTTGTGTACTAGGGCTTGGAAGAGACACAGCAATATCATGCCTACATCACAGGAATTCTTCTTTGGCAAGGTATTACCTATTAACAATCCTGCATGCATAGATGGCCTTTCCTTAGTGTTTTTGTATCTTGTTCTTGCTACTTTTAATAACTCATATTTAATATTAATCTAATATGCAATGGAGATATGTTTATGTATAGTGAGGGGAACTATGCATGAAAATTAAGACAGGGCAGGCAAATCTGCTACTAGATACTTGATGTTTCCTTTCTATTAACTTTACATAAAGCAGGAATTGCTACTGAAGCATGCTAAATGGAACTTACCCAAAGGAGTACCTGAGTGCCTGACCTCTTGCTGATGGCAGAAATAGTAGAATTCCACAAGATATTTTGCAGAAATACTTTCCACTTACGAAAAGATTTTCAAAATTTTGAAAATATTTATTCATCTAGATATGGAGACATTTATATATTGTTAGATTGCAAAAAATATGAATAAGCCTTTAAAAAAGGCTATAAAAATTCTCAAAGTCCATTCACGACCTTAATATAATTACACTGTGTGCAATACCAGCACTGGAATAATTGTTTAAATAAAGGGGAAATAAGGATTGTTCAGTCCTGGGTGGGGTGGGGTGGGGTGGGGTAGATTTTACTGCTTTTCATATGTGTTGGACTAGCACTTTTATTGTGAGTGGCAGCTACAAAGACTGGTGCCACTTTCTTTTTAGGTACCTCCTGAAGGTACATAAGGTGTGGACCTTATGATATTACAGTATTACAGTTGACATATCCTCTTGTTGTTCTAACAAATGAAACTGGACTAGTCTGAACTAGCTGGTAGGTTGGCTAATGAAAAGCTCAGTTGCATGAAATATATCTTCAGCCTGTGGTTTATACCAGAGGACTTCCTTCTATCCAGATCTGTTCCTCAGGAGCGCATGTGGAGTTGTAGATAAATCTGTCTGAGGCTGGAATATTGGTTTCATTGGAACAATTCAGGGAGTTTCACAGTTGATACTTCTGCTGTACTTGCATTGGGCACAGCGGATCACCCATGCAGAGCTTACCATAGGACTTCAGACTATCCTTGGATCATTTAAAGCACTGTTAAAAGATGCTGTCGAGGGTGATCCTCTGATGCAAAATTTGCCCTCCCCCAATACCTCCTTGAGTTAGTGGTATCCTATATATCCTAAGCACTTAGAATCTATATTGGGTCTGAAAATTATGCTAGAAAAGAAAGTAATAGTAACTGTTTACTTAATACGTAAGGAGTTAAAAACATCTGAAGAAAATGCAGCTTYTTCAAAATGAGTTTTCTCTCAACTGCTGAATATATGACCTTTGGATTGATAAAGAGGGACACATTTCTTAYTCTTGTAAGTAATTACTGGTGTTATTAACTAGTGAAATACACAGTAAAATAGTAAACCTTACCATTTTTTTTAACAGTATTGGTCAGGATGCACACTGCATCACATTTTGAAGATTATCCTAATGGAAGGTGGTATTTTAAAACAACATTTTAAAAGAATAATAGATGATCTTTGGATGACAAAACCTTCTATAACAGATCCCACACAGCATTTGGTTATTAGAAGTAAGACATACCTGTAAAAAACTGGGATGGCTTAGGGTTTGATTCCACAGGATGCCACGGCGTTGAGCTTAAGCTGCTCTATTTAAAGCTGAGAATGAACCCAGAACTGGAGCACTACACAGGTTTTTAAAGACACTTTCCTCCAAGGCACCTTCATTTTCTAAGTGACACTGCAACAAATGCCCATAGTTTATTAATTAGGTACAGCTCCTCAGCAAGGAAGTTTAAATTGTTGATAAACATTTGGTGAGGTGTTAGCATAAGCTCAAAAGTGAAAGCCAAAAAATATTTTAGTCCTCCCGACTCAGGTGAACCAAATATATTTCCCAAAGTATGCTCACGTGCTTCCTTTTTGTCTTACAGCTCTCAGGATACACTCCTGCTACTGTCATAGTAGGATATCCTTTGGCATTTTAAACACTGCATAGGGCATAAGATGAGAGAGTGAAAATGATCAGGAAGTAAAAGTTGTCTGGCCTAGTGTTCATATAACTGTACCCATGTTTCACCAAAATAATTTCACAGGTGCATGCGTGCATAAATACACACTTGTATACATAAACAAACACACTTTTTTTTTTTTAAACAAATTGCATTTGTAAAACCCGATCCAGTCATTTTTTCCCAGCTACACTGTTGGAGAGAGGGACTAAACCAGACTTCAGAAAGAGTACTTTTCAAGGCAAAAGTTGGCTCTTAGCACATAACTTCTTCACTGGCACATTATTAATGTATAAGCAGTAAGAAAGTTCTGTCATGTACTGTTTTGAATATCAGAGAAACTGGAACAAAGAATATACAGTCTTTCATTAGGGTATATTTACATGTTATGTTATAGCCCTTCATTTTCTTTAATTCATGCTTTTAAATTCTAAAACCTCAGTTAATAGCAAAGAGAGTGCCAAAAGAAGCCTTCTCTGCACTGGATACAAAAATCAGCTAACCCTAAGTATGTTTCAACTAGTTCTTTTCCTAAAAGAAAATTCTAGAAAATCCTTTGGATTTTTTTTTTGTATTTTCTTTAAATTTCTTTATAACCCACTATAACTTGATTCAATTTTTGATATTTAAAAATTTGAGTAAAGGTTTGAGTAAATGCCTCACTTTGCCGGGCAGGAACAGATTAAATGTTGATGCAGTTCCATTCTTAGGATTAGTGTTCCTTCCTCCATTTCTAGTTTTGTAATCAGATCAATGCACTTTGTTTCATTTTGTTTTGTTGACCAGGAAAAAAAAAAAGTCTTATGTCTGAAAACTTATCTCTAAAAACCCATCTTCATATTTAGAAAAATGTTTTTACTTCTTTGTTTCTAAACTTGATAATCTGCTGTTTCCTTACGGTATCTTAAAGACTTTGGGATATAGTTAAACTGGAATTTATATAACTAATGTTTCACTATTAACTGCTAATTCATTTTGGTGATATTACTATAAACTTTCCGTAGTAAAGATAACTGTTACTACATTGCATTTAACTATTTGCACCCATTTAAAGTTTCACAGATTTAAATGTTTGGGGAAAGGATGACAATTTCCTGGTTGGTGTCTATGCAGTGAGATTTTGTATTTATTCTAGGTTGAAAGACACATTTTCAGGGCTGCAACACAAGCAGCTGAAGCCTGAAACATTTTTAATGAGTGGATGATTATGCCAAGCTCACAATAAATTCAAAAGAAGTTATAAGCACTTAGTCTCCCCTTCCCCCAAACCAAAGGAGCAACAGTCAAAACGGATTTGTGAAAAAAGCAATGATGTCAAACCAATGTAATTTCTTCGAGATCAGAGCAAGAGGCCTTATGAACAGGGAGAAGACAGCAGATGCCATATATGTTGACTTTAGTAAGGCTTTTGCACTGTGTCATTATGACGTATCGTAAGTTGGGGTATCCTGTAGCTTACCCATGAGCCATGGAAACTTGATCTAGATTAAACGCCAGAATTGGCTGGACGGCCCTATAGAGAATGGTCAGAAAAATGTATCAAATGGGGTTCTGGTCAGCTGGCTTCTGTTCACTCCTTGTATTTACAGCCCAAGTCAAGGAAAAAACACTGTGTGTATTAAATTTGAAGATGACACCAAACTGAGAAGGGACTGTAACATTAAATTTCAAAATGGTCTTGGCAAATTGAAAAAATTGTCTGGAAAAAAAACTGCATGTTATGCAATAGCAATAAGCATAGATTCCACACTAAGGGCCAAAAAACCCCAGCCTATGTAACCGTTTTGCAGAAGCAGATCTGGGAGTAATAACAGATCATGAACACCACATGAGTCAACAAGGTAATGCCACTGTGAAAAGGGAAACGCCACACTTGGTGGATGAAAACAGGTGCCTCCCATAAAACTACTTTCTTCTTTGAGTAGAACTGCTCTACTCAGTACCTGGTGAGGCGAGAGTGCCATGTCCCACTGGGACGTTGTACTTCATCTTTTTTGATGTGGCTGAATTGGAGGTAGTCCAGAGAAGAACTCTGTTTTTTTCTCATTTCCCTAAAATATGGCCTTTAAAGAAAGATTAAATGAACAGGACCTGCTGAATATGAAGTAGGGAATACTTCAAATATGTATAAAGATGCTGCAAAAGTAGAGAAACATCTGTCCTCTGTTTTCATGAAAAACAAAACAAGTAGTGATTGCATTAGACATAAAGAAATTCTTTCTAACTGTAGAGATAATTAAACACTGGAGTATAACATCTGGTTAGGTTGTGGATTCTTCATCATTAGAGACTTTTAAGAACCAGTTAGACAAACATCTGTCAAAACTGACATAGGTACAGTTGATCCTGCCTTCAGGCAGAGAATGGACCGGATGATCTCTCGCAATCCCTTCCAGCTAATTTTTTTTATGATTCTTTCTCTCTCTCTGTTTCCTTATAAATCATTTCCCAGATTCTTTAACTGCCTTCTTGCACTGGACTTTTACAAGAGCAATTTACAAGAACAATTCAGAAAGTCATGTAGACTTCTTGGAGGCCTTCCTTAGTTTAGCCTCTTCTTTAACTTTTACCATGTAAGACAGCAGTATCATGTGAATAACAGCTTTAAGCCTGTCCAGTTAATTCTAATATGTTACATTTTTCTTTGGTTAAGGTGTATATTTCACATGGAAAAAAAAATGCATTTACAATATAAGTATACATACAGTATATTTACCATATGGGCTGTAATGAAATGATCAGGGATGTAACAAACCCCCAAATTCCTATTCCTGCTTTTGAGGCAAAAACAGAGAGGAAAAAGACAAATGCTGAATAAGGACTCTGATTCTCAAGCTACGGTGAACCAAACTGCAGCTCCTAGAGATATTACTGCCTCTAGGTGCCCACCCCATCCTCCCCCATAGGTTCTGCCTCCCTGTAATGGAGGGACAGAAGGGAGATAGGCTGCTGCTTACCAGCAGAGTACACAACCCGCTCCTCTAACTTAAGCTGTCGCTGAGGTTAGGTAATTCTTGTTGTGCTGGTCTGTTAAGGGCTGTGGCTGAGAAGAGTTCTCTTATTGCTGCTGCCATTTCCACTTTGTGGCTAATAATATCAAAAAGGACGGACAGACAAGCATGGCCAGCAACAGAGGGCAACTGTCCTTCTGCCTCCTGCAGCCCACGCTCACAGACCCCAGCGATGCCCAAAACTGGAGCAGAGGGGTCATCCAACCAAGGCACCCCTTGCCCCACATGTGGGGAAATCAAGCCAATACAGTGGCTCTTGAAGCAGCTGTACACTGACGGACGTGACCCCATTTAAATACAGTGTTCTCCCTTGTTTGTTTCTCTATCCCATATTTTAAAAATCCAGTGAAAAGTCCCCTTTTCACTGAAAATCAACACAAAAGGAGCTCAGTAGTGCACAAAACTAAATCTCCAGAGTTTTTTCAGTTTCTGACTCTTTTTATTCACTCCTTTTTAAAAGGCAGGAATATTTAATAAATATTTTTGAAGACCTGCTATGAGCTGCTTCACATTTAAGGGTTTGTTGAGATTTTCAATTAAATGAGAATAAACCTTTTGGGATGAAAACAAAAGTGCCTCCTAATCGGCATGGCAGCATTACACACAAATAAAGGCATTGTATTGCCTACGTTGCAAAAGCTGAAAAGGATATTAACTAAGCGTTCCCTAGCAAGTACTGTGGTGCATTATTTTCTAATTCACTGTTATGCAGTTTTCAAATAATGATTAAGTGAAGCCATTAACATTTCTGTCACTTCCATTTTAGTTTTATAAAAAATGAAGTTAAAGTTCATTTTCTCCTTTAAAAAGAGTAAGAATAATGAAATACATACTCTTATGTCTTTGTATTTTCTATGCGTATATGGTTAAAGAATTTAATCATAGCAGAATTTTCTATCAAAGTAAAGCTAGCTTCATTATCTGCATTACAAGAATTTCATCACTGCTCCACCAATTTCTTCAGTGCTGGTATGCAGAAACTTCTCTGCCACTGCGCTCTCTAGTGAAGAATGACTTCTGGGCTAAGTTTAGCCCCACTAGCACATTTTCACTTCCTGCAGAAATCAGGTGGTCAAATGCCTAAGCAGGGAGAGCAGGACGAGGAACTCTAGCTGACGTAGAAACAAAACAAAGCATGTTCTCATGCCCACTAGGGGGAGAAAACTGTCACTAGGAGTTGTAATATACTTATGAGTCCAGACTATACCTGAACAAAAATGAAGTAAAAAGCACAACTTTTTTCCTGTTAAGATGTCTTGGAGACTTAGATGCATCAATTGTAATAGTAGTCATAGTGAATTAGTTTTGAGACAATAATGAATTTTATTTTATTCCCGAAATACTTTAAAAAACCCGTGTAATAAAAATTTACTTAATTCATGAATATAGAATAATTTAATTATTGCATGGATCACGTCATTGCCTTCTATTACTGTTGCATAATATCTTATTCCAAAACTAATCCTATTACTTTTAATAGGACTAAGTTCACAGTAAGACATAACTCAACACGAGTAAGTACAGAAAAACATTGTTCCAAATGACAGGAAAAAATGTGTTCAAAGCAACTGTACAGTATAACACATACTTACCCTTTGGCCTTTAATAACCTCATAATGGAATAAGAAAGAATAGAAACAGAAACATAAATCATTTAAATGTGGACTTAATATGTAAAGAGAGGTACTCTTTATGTGCACATTAAACTCAGAATGTAAGGAAAGAAGAAATTTAGCCCTGTTCTCATCCTGTCGGAACAGCTAATAAAAATATATTTGACATTTAATGACAATAATGTGAGTTCTTCTTATGATAACTTTTATGGATAGTGTATCTTGTATTCTCTCATTCTAAGCAGGTGTTCAGAATTACTTCCTTATTTTCTGACATTGTTTTTTTCAGAAGTTTATATTCAATGTGGGGGAAAAAACACAGAAAAGAAAACAGGATGTACTGCACAAAAGTAAGTTCCACAGAAGATCTTTTTAAAATACAACTTAATTGTACTTTTTAAAGTGTCAGCTGGTCAGATTTAAGACGGCATGAATTTTAACCAGCAGTTAGGACTCACTATAGTTTGCAATCAGGGACATGAACTTAAGATCAGGGCCAGTTTTGGAGTTCTGTATGGATAGCCTACAGCTCTACTAACCAGAGAGGTAAAAATGATGTAACAGCTAAATGTCCACTAGATGCCAGACTTCCTTTGCAGAGCAGAGCAGTCACACAGGCTTTCCAAAAGCTTCATACAGATGGCCCCTATATTCTCTCTCCCACTGATGGAGTGGACACTAGCTCTAGTGTTGAGCACCAAATCCTGATCCTATTCAAATTCAGTGACAACCCCCCTGGATTTATCCCTGGTATCTCCCAGAATTTCCAAGAAAGGCAAAATACATTTCAAAAGGATTAAAAATTAGTTATCAGTAAGAAGAATCGGGGGGGCAGGGGTGGTCTGTGTCCTTCTTTTCTGTATCAGCTGAAAGCTCCCGGTGAAGAGGTCGGGATGAATTTTGTGATTGACTTAATGAGCAAACAAACCTAGCTGAACAGCTGCAAGGATGATTGCTGACTCTGCCTCCTGTGCTCCTGGTGCCATCACCGACAGGTAGGTGATCTCCAGCCTCCGGCTGTTGACAAGTAGGCCAGGCAGCAGCTCAAAAGATTGACTTAAAATTACACTGGGGCAATATTTGGTTTTGATTATCTTGCATCTGTGGTTTACCAGCATGTGTGAGAGAGGCTTCCAGAGAGCAAGCATCCCTCCACCGGGCAGGGGGGCAGGGGCTGAGGGGGCAGAAGCTCTCCCACCAGCGGTGCCGGGGCTGGACACGCTCCACCTCACAGCACAGGGCAGCCACGGCACTAGCGTGCAGCGCCACGCTCCAGCAGGGCTGCACGCCGCTCCAGAGCACGCTAGTCCCTCATGCTGCCCGCACTGAAAAGCAACGGCACCACAGCAAGCTTTTCTGTTCAGACTTGCCTTACCTCTGAGAAAACGACGTGGCGGTCAGAAGCCACTTCTGAAGGGACCAGCGCTATGCCGTGCTTGTTGTCACATTAAATGGAGGCTCCGGTGCTCTGACTCCTTCATCATTCAGTTCAGTATTCTCCGTGCTGTGAGTAGGCGCCTTAATTTCTAAGGACTGCTTGCACCAGAAGAAAGTACCTGCTTTGAATAAGGACCTCTGGCAAGTTAGAAGCTACAGCAGCTAAATTAACTATTTGTAACTATTAACTATAGAATATTAAATATTCAAAAATGCCTAACTATATTATTCAAAAGCCCTTTCTTGAATTTCAAATACAGTAACAGATATTAAACATTTCTGAAAAACACAACAGATAATTACTTCGAAAAAGATCACTACTGGAAAATAATAACAACTGCTTTCTTCCCTATATGGTAACATACTACAAATCATTTAGCATGTTTCAACAACTTTGAAACTGATGCATTTTCTTTAGTTTTATTTTGATAAGTTCTTTTATATATATATATATATATATATATATACACATATTTCTCCTCTAGGCACTCAAATTTCTCCTCAGGGTCTGAGGGCCGTATTTAGATTTACAGCTTGATTTGCAAAGAGAAGCTCATACAACCCCCACTGATTCTGACCAGAGATCTAGGCACTCACACTTTCTGAGAATCAAATCCTAGAAAATCACCTCAAACATAGCAGTTTTCTGCTCCCCTGCCAGCTTTGCCCCACAATCCTGCCGTGCACTATACACTGGGGACAGTTCCTGGGGATAGAATAGGGCTCTTTGCCCCTTTGCCTATCATCAGCTTCCCTGTTGAGATCAAATTGCGTAAGCGTTAATGGTTCTGCCTGTCTCCTGCTCATCACTGTTGAATCCCTAAATCCAGCAGAATTCTGAGGAGGTTACTTTGTGTCAACATAAGCATTGTACATGAAAAGATTGCTGCCATAATAAGCTATGGAAGCACAGTGTGAGCTAGAGATTTATTTTAGAACTCAGTTTTCCTCTTGGGTAAAAAGAAAAACTACAAAATTAGCTATTAGTATCACATATAYGAAAAAAAATGTTATTCTCCAAACACATTAGAGGTACCGGCCATCTTACACTGGACAGACCCTTGCAGATAGAGACATTTCTTTATTCATGTATCTCAGTGAGTGGTAAATGAGGCATGCTCACAGAAGTTATTTGGGATGGAAATGAGTCTAATTAGTCTATCCAACTTAGGAATAACACTGTGAGGCAAGTTTGTAGAAGATGGGAGTTAGAGTTAGCAATAGAAACAGTAGTGGAGAAACAGAGTTATGCACTTTCTGCAGTTAAGCAGAATATTTATTTGAGGTTTTATTTGACAGAATAAACAATAGGTAAGGGGACAGTTCAAGCAGGCAAACATTTAAGAAACTAGTTTAAAACATTTTTATTTTAATTTCAGGATCTATAAGTGGCCTCCTATGTACTCCTACTTTAGTTTTCAACTTCATCTTTTGTAGTACAGTAAACAGTAAAAGCTATTCAGTTACTTCAGAGTTTTCTGAATGGGGCAGATATGCGCTGAACTTAAATTATACCAATAAGAATCAGTAGTTTTTAAGTTGGTGAGCGCCTAAGGATAATTTTAAAATAAGCTTCTAGGATATGTATATGTATTTTATATACTGGCAAATCTTTTAATCTGCAAAAATCGCATCTAGTAATGAATCACATTCTTGGAGTGAATAATTCAGCCCTTGACGCCAACCTCTGAGGGAGAATATTGTGGTCATGGTGTCTGAACAGTGTGGTAGCTATGGCTACCTATATAATTCTTAGCAATGGAAAAAAAAGTGACAATGACATTAAATTTAATCAGGTTCCCCTTTTCTGTGGTTCCCACTGGGATGAGCCACTAGTGTCTTGCCTTAAATATTCAAAGCCTTCAAAGTTTGCATGTGTTCATATACTGGGACAATATCCTGCTAATACAGAACAATGGATCTGTCATGTATTTCTCCTGTGAGTAGCCGTAAGTCTGAATTTAGTTAGTATAGGGTATTATGATTGCTTCTTCTTTAGCAATTGTCTTTACATTAGTCTTCACTTAGAAGGAAGAAGAGCAGTAATGAAATGTAGGCAAAAATACAATGAACTTGGCTATTTTGGTTTGGAAATATGAAGCAAAGGACTGTGTCTTCTTAAAAAGATCCAGCTTTATTTCCAGTCACACTTCATCTGATATGAATGAGCTGGTACTACATATCACATGGCTGAATACATTTGGGAAACACAATCTAACATATATTTAGGAAAAAGAGCTTAGAATCGAGTTCGAGTAGTTCAGATGCATGAATGCTGAGGCTAATTTTTGTATTTTGTTTCCAGAGCTGTGCAAAATGTGACTTTTAATAATAGTCACTAACACAGGTACTTTTATTTGGATTTTCTTAATCTGCAGTAAAAGTGAGTATTGTAAAAGGTTGTGACCGACTATAAATATTTGTGAATATTGATTTGAAGTAGATATTTAAAAACATGATCCTTAAAAACATTTTGTTTTGCTTATTTTTAAGAGGGAGAGAAAAAAGGAAGTTTCTTTTTTCTTTCTTTTTTTTTTTGCTATGGGATTTGGAGGTACAGTCGCACAGCAGGTAAACATGCCACAATGAAAAAATGGTGCCTGTAACTCTTACAGTTAAGCACATTTGACAGAAAATTGCTCCCATGTTTGTTATTTCTTTGGAGAGTCCCTGCGATTAGGAAATGATCAGATCATGATCATTTTATATTTGTTATCTGACTTCTAGGTAGCTGAACGATGCTGATCTCTGTTTATCTGGCATAGTAAAGACTGTTCTGAATACTTTCTCAGAGAATCAGGGCCAAGATTTTGAAAATGTCCCTACAAGGTGTACCTTCACTCATGCTCATACTCACAAAAGAATACAAGCAAAGAARTGAACACATAAGCGACTGCAAGTGTTTCCACATGCAAACCAATACACTTGAGGATAGGTGACTAACTTAGCATGTTATGTTCTTAAAATCTATATCTCATTAAATGACATTCGATTAGCTCTACTTGTTCTATTTGAATTTAAACTAAAGAAAATGTCTCTCTATTCCACAGTACGGAACATCATAAATTTTCATAAAGGAAACAGGATGTTATTCACCTTTATTTATTTTCCTAGGTTATTATACGGTTGTATATACATTATCTTGCTGCCTGAATACTTCCTATAATTACGATGTGTACATGTAAAAACAAATGTTTCTTTCTCTTGCTCTTTGTTTCCTGCATTCAGAACAGATCAAGGACACAGCTTAACTTTATTTCTTTTATGTCATTTAACATTAGAAAGTTAGATATCCTATCAATCATGCAGCAAAGACTACATGCTCTTCCTTTCATTTTTGCATCATAAAATCCATTCCCTAGCAAAAAGATTTTCYGGAAAGCTTGTTTGAAGCAGATGAGTTTGTGTTTTGGGTGGATAACCAAGCTCCATGGCATGATCAAGGACAGTCCCTGAAACTGCACCATACCAAGTACAATGTAAAAGAATATACTTTTAAGTTTAATTGAAAATAACAGCAGCTTTTTAGGTATGGTCTGTCCCTAAGGGTCACACAAATGCTTGTCCATGCAGAAGCAAGAGTAGGACTATCCATATTTCACGTTTCCCAGATACACTTGCTTCCTCCACATGGAAATTGTTTCCAGATGGGATTCAAAGACTTTGGCCATTTGTGCATTTTTTTCCAGGCTGCCCCACTTAATGGCAGTTGCTTGTTCTGAACGCAAATTTCACACCAGTGGCTTTTACCYGTGCACAGACCGCTAACACAGCACACGAGCAGTCATTACAGTTACAGGGCTTCCTGAATTTAACACACATACAAAGACTGGATGTCTCAGACTCCCCAGGGATGTGTGCTGCATAGTACTTGCTTCTATCGAGGAGATCCCAGATAAAAATGGCAAACCTACTTGAGACTTCTGGTTAGATTTAAGAMTCAAGAGATGAATGAATACAGCTTGCTCTTCTGTTTCCTCCTTCCTCAAGACCTAGGTGGTCTTGACGATGACTTATCTTCATTGCCCAACCCTGCTGCATATAATATAGCTTTTGTTTTGGAAATCCATCTGCATTTTAATCCTACTTTTGGTCTTGTTGTATGAACACCAATTCAGATTTTGACCAGGACTAGATTTTTTTCAAACATTTTTATAATCCAATTTCATTTTAACATACRTTTTACTTCTAATTTTTCTTCAAATAAAATGCCCCAAACCTCTTACTGCCACTTCAAAAGCTTTGCAGATTGTATCACTGCTATGATAATGCCAGAAAAAAAGGCTTAGGGGAATAATCACCCCAAACCTATTGACACCTCAGAGTTATGTCTGGTCTAATTAAGACCCAGGAATGAGCTATATGCTAAGGTACAGAAAAAAATGAAGCATGTCGGGGAAATTGAAAGAGAGGTTAACCTCTTGCTGAGTCAGAATTTGCCAGTCAAGTGCAGGAGATAGCACCTGGTTTCACAAAACAACTTTTGCAAGTCCAAAAAAAATGACACCAAGTTTAATCTATTTAGAGGAGTGTCAGATCTTTCTCTTCAACAGGTTAGTAGCAAATATAGGGCAGGGCTGGTTGGTTTAAAGCCACGGCGCCTCCAACACTGGCTGCACACTTCTGCCTTTCTGTTAGCACCAGCGTTTCCTTTGTAGCTCTGAGGCTGCACAGTGAGTGAGCTCAGTTTGCTGATCCAACTGAGAGCTAAAATGGATGGCAAGGAGGGAAAAATCATTTTTAAATCAGATTAGTTACTCAAGGACTAGAGCTGACACAAGGGAGGGAAATTGTGAGAGAACAGAGCCACCCATTTTGGCAGGAATGGGAAGTGTGATTGGCTTAATCAGATTGTGCAACTACAGAGTACATTTTTGGGAGAACACAGCAAATACATTTCAGGAGCGAAAGATCAAATCTGCTCAGAATCATGGGATGACTTCAAAAAGAAGATTAGCTATTAAAAAAACTCTAGTGCGCTGCACTGCAAAGTCTCATGAACAGAAGCTTAGCTATAGAGCATATGGGAGAACCCAGACCAATCTGATAAAGATAACAGCAGGAAAGTGTCCACCTACAGTCAGCTAGTTTTAGGGAGAAAAAACTTTTCAGATTTAATCTTAGTGTAAGTAAGTAGATTGTGTGTTTTCCTTCATCTATATCTTTTTATGAATGTTTTTTAACTGTATTATCTATTCTATATGTTATAAATGAATGTTTTTATTAGCATTTTTCTCTGGGTTAAGTAAAGGGTAAATGTCTAATATATAAATGACTAATAACAAGACATTTCTTACCCAATCATGTGGCACATCTATAAACAGGGACATGTAGCTATYATGATAACTCTGGGTAGCCAGTACGTTCTTAGAAGAACCCAAACAATAAAAAGATCTTTCCCTGTGGAAATGGTATAAACTGGTTTGGGAGCAGATATCACAGAGGTGAGGAGGAACAAATGTCTTCCAAGGAATTGGCACCATCAGGAAGGTTCCCTGACAGCCTGCAAGGTGTTGGGCACCACAGCTGAACCCCAAAGATGCTGGGGTCATGAAAATATTTCATTAGAAAAACATTATTCTGTCTTCCCTGGACAGATCACATCGCTGATTGCTAAAACACCACTCAGAATTGCTCAGTCACTTACTGATACCTAGTTGACACTATCATCATAAATCTTACCATGAACTTGTCATAAAGACTTTTTAGCTGGTTGGCAGATATATGTTGTGGTACCTGTAGTAATGTATTTTATTGATGATATGATATACACTGATATGCTCATTTCTCATTTGGAATTCACAGACATACTGCTGTGACCAAAAAACCAGTTAGCTACAAGAAGAAATTTACTGGAAGAGAGAGTAGAAAAGCAGGTTATGACAGAAAATTATATTATAGAAAGACATAAATTCAAATATTAGGGTATCAGTTTGAACTTTATCAGAGATTCCTACAGAAATGGCTAGAAGAAAGCATACCTGACCATATCAGGTTTTTCTAAAAATCAGTTGTGGCCAAGAGAGAAACGCCAGGTACTTTTTTTTTAACCTTCAAGATTCAAGTCAGGATTTTAGCATTAATACAGCAATGGTTTCAGAGTTTAACTTCCTTTTTACTTTTTAGTGGAATTATGACATTGCCATAATCTATTTTCTTCCTGGTTTTACAATCAGATTGTAGTGCAGGTTTGTTTAAAAATCATATATTTTCCATGTAACTGAATACTCTAAAGCATTGTTAAATTAAACTATAACAAGGGGCAGCTGCCAAAAACGCTTAAGCCACAATCTACTGAATATGGATGCAGGATTCATTCAGCATATAGCATGATACTTAAACTTACGGTGATGCATTTGTTTGATTTCCAGTGAATGCAAAGAGTCATGGTTCACATACCCTCTGTCAGAATTTGACTCTTAAGAGGAGTACTTCAACAGTTTCATTATGATCCTATTTATCTTCAAAGTCATAATAGGCACCTAAGACGGAAATGAAGATCAGTACACGTATGTCTACACTGCAGGATCTATGCATGTTTGTGTAAGTATCCATACCCCATTTATCAGCTTCACTCCTTGAACTTTCCCAGGGGAGACAGAAAATGTTTTAGATAAAATACCCAAAGTGTTAAACCTAACACTGAATATGTGATCTCCAAAGAGGTAAAAGCAATTAAGAAATTGAAGAATTAGTATAATGTATACTATAGTGAATACTTCCTAAGTGTAGTAACAGTTTTTAAAATATTCGTATCATCAGTGTAATCATTTAAATCAGAGGAAAGTCTGATCATTACCAATGGATGAAAGAACCAGGAAGAAACTTTTGAAGCAAGGCAGCTAAGAGGAGTGAAAGGTTTTCGTTTTGACGACAGGGTTAGAAAAGATGTAGATTCAGGCAGAAATGAGGGGCTGGACCACACAGTAGCTGAGGCACAGGATCATTTCAGAGGGAATTCTTGCATAACGTATGATCTAGATTTCAGATGATATGGTTAATGGGCCACAAATTAACATGTTTTCAGTTGCTAGTTCCTCCAGTCCTGTCATAAAAAGCACACATACTCCAGCTATCCTTTTATATTTTAGAATCATTCCCTGTTTCAGGCAAACTCCTGTCAATCATGCAATCTTGTTTGAATATGATTAAAATAGTGGTTGGCCACATCTAAAAGTTCATCCTTTGACTTCCTACCTAACCATGGTGAAATCACCTAACTGACTTGCTCTCTAAAGTATAAAAACAGTTAACAAAAATGATGCTGCTCATAGCAGCACTGCTCATAGCAGCACTGAGGCTATGCAGGCTTTATAAAGGTGTGGGTTTTAGTGTCAGATTCTCTGGGTCCCAGTGATAGCTCTCCTGGGAGGGAATAATGTAATAAAAAGGGTAAGCTGATATGTTATCCTTTAGGATAACAATGTTCTTAACTGCTTTACCCATTTCTTTTGTGGACTCATCTCAGGGGAACACACCCTGTTGTCGAACAGAAGCCTCTTTAACAGAGGTATTAAAGGGTGACTCCAAAGTGCACCTGCTTGCATGTGCCTAGCAGTGACCCAGCTGATCCTTTACCAGCTCAGTGCAGGGAAGCCCAGGGAGCCTACTGCGTAGCCGGGTTATTTATAGCTCATTCCAAAATGTGCTCCTGCAAATCAGTTTTAGAGCAAGTGCTGTGACCATGTTAAGCCCAGTGCACGAGCTACACATCTGCAGCTCCAAATGTCCTTCTGAGTTGACAATTTCTGTCTGGCCTGATGCMAGGTGTGTCCTTATTTGATATTCTGAATCCCTTCAAGGTGAAGGTGAGTTTTCCTGGGATGCTGAGGACCACAGGGATACCATTGTTGTCACAAACCAAACCGTACYGCATGGCCTGTTTGGCACCCTCTTCTTTGGCAGGATTTGGTGACGAACAAACGTTATACCTTGGTCATGACTAAGCCATGGCAAGTCTGTCAGATTATGATAAAGACTCACTGTTCTTCCCCTTGGACTAAAAGAAACTAGCTGAGTCTGTACAGTTGGGTTTCAAATTTCAGGAGACAGCAAGTCCCCTGAGAGCACAACAGCACATTTAGGAGAAACTGCTTTCTGTTTCACAGACTGACCAGCACAGACTGACCAGCACAGACTCAAAATGACTTGGGAACAGACACATTGATTCTGCATCTGTTGTGCCATTCCAGTATTTGTAAGCTGGCTTGTACACTCTGCTTTCTTCAGAAGCAGCCAGTTGCTTCAAAGCCTGTGAGATGTATGAATCCCTCAGCCTGATAAAGCATGGGAGCCCAAACTTGCCAACATGATATGAGGAAATTTTATCTGCAGTGTTTAAATTAAGGGTATCTATGAGAAATCCAGGAACACCTGAATCATTTAGGAACAATTAACATGATCAGATAAAGAAGGGTCAAGGAGCAGAGGTAATTATATAGTGATTAGAAATAGCATTAGAGGCTAAGGATAATTTCATATAGTTGAAATTCTGGTTTATGCAGTTTTTGCAAATGCCACAAACACAACAAATAATTTACAAAAAACATTATATAAAATATGAACACCACTGGTCTTAACAACAGTAACACAAGAGTAAATGCTTTCTGAAAGAGGACTCTGGCAGATGAAAAGGCTCTTGCACATACATTTTCCTAGTGTGATTCTATTCTAAAAGCTGCTAAGTAAAATTCATAACTTCTCTTCTGGGCTCAGCATAATAACTGACTAGATGACTAATGACTGGAATATATTTGCAGTGCTCACTCCTCCCAGTGACCCTGCAGGACTACGGCGACTCTGACAGGACTGGATTCTGCACAATGCTGGCGTAGAAACTGTCTGCAACTTCCAACTTCCTCCAGCCTTGTATTAAATGTATTTTAGAGGGAAGGAGAAAAAGGTCTTCCCTTTCCATAACAGATCCTTGTGAGACTGAAGAAATACCTCTGCCCTTTGAGACTGAGAAAGTATTTAATAGCCGCTTCTCTCAGTCTTTGGGAAAAAGTCTACTCAAAACTGCAGCGTAAGATGATCTAATCAGGATCAGTTTCTGCATGGGAGGCAGAAAAAGCTATGCCCACCATTCTTAAAACCCCCCAAAACCTGATAAATATTTATACTTTCCAATGAAGCAAAAGGACAGAGCTGCGCCTGAGTATTGAAAGAACCCTTCTCTCATTTTTGCAAGCAGACATGTTATGCCTCAATATGTTTATCAGTTGAATTCTGCAAGATTTTTACAGCTTTCATATTTTGCTTTCTTGCATCGTAATTCAATATCAATATTTGTACAGTTTGGGCTCTGAAGAATATTTTCTCTCTCTTTCATATCTAATCTACTTAAAAGGGCAAATTTAGTTTAGAAAAGAGGAAAAATTACCTTAGTAAGCATCAACAAAAAAAAAATAGCTTGCTGAGAGAGGCAGACTGCTTAAAACTCACTAAGGACTCACCAAACACAATATAAGGCCATTTTTTTCATATTTTGTAAGAGCTAGCTGGTTTGTGATTACATGTTTCAGACATTCATCTTTGTATCTGTGTGTCACCCCACATTAACTAAAATATGCATATACTTACATTTACCATATTCACAATTGGTAAGAGCTAACCTAGAATTGTCTACTAGGAAACTCTGGGCTATTCTTATATCTTGTTGATACTGTAATAGAACAGACATCCACAGACAAATAGTGTGTCATTTCTCATATTGTGCCCATTACAGCCTTTGAACCTGCAATTCTAAAAAGAGCGGCATGTGGTCATGTGGTTGTACAGTGAATCTGCATCAGTCAGGCAAATTACTAGTCCAAGGCAAGGTTTTCTGTTGTTGTTAAAACGCACTCTCTCTGACCCGACTTAATGATGTTTGCTTTTGTGCGATGTCAGGAAAGTTCTTCCTGGTCAATAACAAATATTTAGTGAGCCTCCCATAGATTAGATATGTCAGCTTCTAGATGACTGAACATTTTGAACTGGAATAAGAAAGAGGGACTTTCATTCTCAGTTGCCCCCTTAATAAAATTATGCATTTCATAAGACAGCTTAGAGCACTGAAAGCAGTAACACAATGCATGCAACTTTCTTGAAGATACCCCTTCAACCTTTTTACATCTGAAAGAGTCTCCCAAATTGTGCAGAGCACTGCCGGGTTCAAGTGCTGGGATTCCTGATGCACAAACTGTACATGACTCTTCTCCCAGATGCAGTATCAAGAGCTAATGTGGCGACAAGGCGCGCCAATCCCTAAGGTTCAGTGTCTGGTAGTTAGACTCATTACAATTAGTCAACTTGATATATTGTTTACAATTTACACCAAACAAGCTTGGGGCTAATTATGACTTAGCTAGTTTGTCTCTTTGATGTCAAGATCCTCTGCAGGAGGCCCAGCTAGTGAACAGAAACTACATTTAGTCTCAAACTCAGGTACAGAGAATCAACATGGCCTTCAAATTCAATTGTAGCTGTGCAAAGTCCTCAGACATTAAGAATGATATTAGCACAGCTAATGGACTTGCTTTCAAAAGATTTATTTCTACATCCTCTTAAAACACCTGCTATCTAGGGAAGCAGTGGTTAAGAAAAAAATAACCTACTGGGAATTTCGCTGACTGCTCAGTGAGTTCAGACACAGCAAGGCTTCATATACACAAAATACAACAAAAGAGTCCCGCATTGCTTACGCTGAAGTTTATGGTTTGCGTTTCTGATTGAAGTTGCATTATTATGAAAGTTATATCATAAAAGATGAATGATTTGACCCCTTCATTTAGAATTCCACGTTGACTCTACCATTATGTGGCTAAAATAATGTATTAATGAAAGCTACATGAATAGGCATGCAATTGTATTTATTATACAGTTTTACTTATTTCAGATCACAGAAACGATGAGTAAAGTTTTTAAAGAGGAAACTAGACCTAGTGCAAAAAGAAGGGCAGAAGTGAAATAAGAAAGTAAAGCATTTCCAACAGAATATAATGCTCCTTCTCTTGATGAGAATTCTAAATCACAAAAATCCCCTTTGGTGTGGACACAACTGTCAGATAATTGACCTTGACTCTCACTTTCACCTTTGGCACTGGGTGCATAACTCAAACTACAACCAATTATTCCATAGGCATGCCCAGAGGGGCAAGAAATGTTGCAGTTAGAAGACTGTAGCATCATACAATCTCTCTCAATAACTGCTCGATCAAATTTGCATATTTTGTAACTGCAAGTTTTTTTAGCCTTCATTCTTAACTCAGCATAGGAAAGAAGTTTCATACTTCTTTTGACTTCACAACAGTAATAAAGAATCTGCAACTAGATTTTAGCTGGCACATATTATGGTGACTCACAAGACAAACTAGAATTCCCTTTGTTCTTTCATTGCTGGATGGAGCCTGCCCTGCTTCTTGCAGAAGTAAAAATGCATGTGTATTCCCACAATAAGGCAACATGCAGGAGGAATGTGAATTTATTCGCTAAGTTGTATTTTACAGTTCTAACCACATGTGCATTATTTACAACATTTAAAAAACATAATCAGAATTAAAATTCTAACAGTTAGTTTACTACTATACAATTCCTTAAATCAAACCCTCCACATTCTAATAGTTTATTATTCAACTGATCTTTAATTGTGTGGTTAGAATTTGCAGGATATCTGAAATATGTAAGATATGGATCCCAACAAAACAATTTTTAAGACTTCATGGAAATTTTGAGTTTCTTAGTCATTCTGAAGATCATAACATTTTTATTTTCATACCCAACCTTACAGTCTCATATTTGAAGAACAAAAATAAAGATCCCAGCCATGGCCTAACTGATTGTCATCATTGCATTCAAAGTTATTGAACTTTAACCGGGGTGTGTGTGTGGGGGGGTGTAAATTCAGTGGAAAAAGCCTCTCATTTCTCACTGCAAAGTTAAGTAAGAAACAAGAATAACACCTTATTAACACAGGATTTCCCAGTAAAATCTAGTCTGTTTCTGAGCAGTAAGTTCATCAATCTGTACAAAAGTATCTTAAAAAACTGAAAGAAGGGGAAAAACAGATGTTAAAGATGTTAACAGATGTTAAACTGTTAACAGTTTGAGCTTTACAATAAATTCCCTACCACCTTATCTTTCATTCCTCTCTGTATTTTTATGTAATTATAACAAATTTTGTTTAGATACTGAAGCAAAATTAGGTTAATGGAATAGATAAAAATTGCGTTCATGGGAACAATAAAATAAGAGTGGTAGTTCAGACAAGATGATGCCTATAAATACCACTTTCCTTGCCTGCCTCCAGAAAAACACTTGTGAGTAGCATCACCGAGGGAAAATCCCAGGCTTGTTTTGTCAGAAAAAACACCATGACTAAAGTGAAATCAATCAGTGTTGCAGACCTTATTTTTAAAAGCTATCTCAGTTGTTGATTTATTCCTTCATATGTTAAAGGAAAGGATATGACCCAAACTTGCRGTCTGAAATTGGATACGAGCTTTCCCCACCATTTAAAGTAGCCAGTCAGTTTATCTGCTGAGACAGGGATTAACCGCGACTTTCAGACCCAGGGTTTGCATTAACCCATCTTTGCTACAGAAAGAAACTATGCACTGACAGGGACTCAGCAGAGCCCTTCAAACTGAAACACCGATATCTGTGAAAATCCTGATGAGGTTCCTCACGAGATTTTTTCATAAAAGAAGAGCTTTGTACTGGATCTGTTTGGGGAATAGCACGCTGGGCCAAATTCTTCACAGGGACTAACTGAAATCCTCCTGAAACTGCATGTGCATATCTGAGAAAAGAACTGTGGTCACAGCAGTTTTTTCAATATTCAAAGAAAAGTATCAGTATTTTTTTATTGTAGATACCTCTACTGGTTACAGATGGGCTTTTCCATTTCTTTTAAAGATGAGAGAACCATTGTTTTGCTGCTATGGTTGCTTTTATTTGATATGTTTTTTCCACTTGAAAATCTCTGACCTCTGCATTCCCTGTGTGATAAAAAGAAAAGCAGTGAAAACTGATTAATAAAAGGCTATGACTCTACTAGCAAAGCAGTTACAGACATAGGGAATTTGTGTGAGTTGACGAGTATGGCCTTTGAGACTAAACTCCTCTTCTTTCTGGTCTTTTGACACTCTTCCCCCACAGGAACCCACTCCTCTCTCCCGCCGCTGAGTAAATTCACTTGGCCAGCTGGTAGCAAAATCATACTTCCATCTCTCCTGAGATAAAAGGATAAAGTTAAAGGAATGTTATAATTCCTTTATAACATGAAGACCAGCAGTGAATCTGAACTACCTGAGTTCTGTTGCTGCACGACAATGATAAATGTCCGCTTGAAGTGCAAAGATCAAGTGCTGGGAGAGCAAGGTCAGATGCTTTACATGACATCTAATGTGACTGTCATTTCTCAGACTCACTAGCCGATGGAAACATGGCGACAGGATGAACCAATCACTAAGGTATCATGTCTGGCATTTAAACAAAGTCCGGTAATTCCAGCAGCACCAAATGATTAGAGATCTAATTGCCATCGTCTAACAAATTCCTCTGTGGCATGGTGTTTATGTTCAAAAAAGTGTTAAGCTGAGTCTGGTTATGAACATCTAAGAAAAATGCATTTTTAAAAGATCAAATTCTCATTTTTTATTCCTAAAGAGTCTCATGAACTAATAAAAGGTTCCATCCAGGCATATCTATAAATAATGGAAGACTGTTTTGCTGTTTTATTGAGAATTACCTCTCTCTATGTTCTAAAATTTGGCTCTAGGGAAATACTCTTGTCTGTATGAAACTCCCATCCAAGATCATGAGAATTACTCAATTCAATTTTTTTGTTTTAAAAATCATTATCAATTTCTTTTCTTTGAAGACTGTATCACCTTATGATTGTTTCAACATATTAGTGACAGACATGAGATATCAAGCATTGATTAAAGGAGTAGAAAATATAACTTCTTGGGAGACTGAAGACCTCAATGCTTGTCAGYTAAGGTGACTTGATCACACTCTCTGAGTATCTCCAGGGGGAAGAGATTGCTCTTCAGTTGATTAAAATGGAGCAATTGCAAAATTCAGCAGCCAAAAGCTAAAATTTGACAAACTCATCTGCAAAATTAGATGTCCATTTTCCAATGGACCACTAACATTTATTGGTTAACATTTAAAAACATTAACCACTCAAACAGTTCCCAAAGACTGTGATGAATTTTCTGTTCCTCGCAACTTCTAAATGAAGTTGCTTTTTTTTTTCCCAGAAAGGGAATGTTCTATATCCCTTCCCCCCCCCCCAAAAGAAAGAACAGAGTCAGGAAGTCCAGTAACCTGTGTAACATCAAAGAATCCTGCAGACTACTTTGCTATGATTTCTGTCTGCTTGCATAATCTAAACATTTCCAGTTGGATTTGGATTTCACCGCTCACGTGTCACCTCCCCTTAAAAAAAAAATTCCTTTCTCCAGATTCCTGACTTCGATTTACTCCTGTTCCTGAAAATTCTTAAAATCATGCAGATAAACAAAAGCCTTGTCAGCTGAACATCCCCTGACATGGGTTTTTATCTGCCACTGAAGTCCGCCTTCTTCATAAATGGGGAGGTCTCCTAAATGCCTCTCCACGTCACTTTCTGATCTCCTCCTAAAGGTCAGATCAAAGTGAACAAATGTAGGCAGATAAAGTTGAATGCAAAGGGGTCTGAGCTTTTTTCAGATCCTGTGATTGACAGCTAAGGCCTTGCACAGTGACAGTGTCACTTGAGAGACCCTACACTTTTTTTCCCAGGTTTTCTGCAGTCTCTGGTGTCACAGGGGGACAGCCCCCTGTGGTAATGCCAGGCTCCTCACTGTCAGGGGGCTAAGACCTGGACTAATTCATTGCAGTGCAGTTTAATTAAACTGCACCGGAGTTGTTTCCCTGGTAAAATAAGTGTGGGAAGAGAATGTGTGTCAAAAGAGACATGCCTCTTACTGTGTGTGCTTTATTGTTACACCACAGCTAATATATTGTGGGAATTCCCATGGAGTCAATGATAAACTATATTATCAAGCTCCATAAAATAGGCATTCTACTAGTGAGGGTTACTGTAGCCCACAATTCCATTAATCCTCCTAATTTATTATATTATAGCTGTATGTGAGGTCTCATAAATTTATTATACCCCTTTCATCTTGATAAAAATGCTTGTTTCTCCTCTCAAATAAAAACCCTTATTATTTGTTGTGTCTGTCTCTAAAAAATAAATGTACCAGCCACTTGCAAGAAAATATGATTATTGGCCGAGAAATATAAACTGCATTTGACATGTCTTCTGCCATAAAATTAAAGAATTTTATTAAACCTTGCTTTCTGAGTACAAACACCAGTATATGAAGGGCCATTGAATTTTTATTTGTTTTGGTTTTAGAGCATTGCATTCTGGTTTTTTTTTATATATATATATATATATCTTTACAAGGTTTTTTAATTTAAAGCCACAAAACCTGCATCTGTCAGCTTTGCCTTTTATGAAAGAGGCAACTTTTGAGACTCAACATTACATATCTCTTGGAAGTTGATCCGGGTGGCAAATAAAATCGTTCCCTCTTGGAGGACATTTCACACAAATAAAATATATGGCAACAGGTTACAGCGCAGTAATCTGTACTAACATATTTTATGCATGCTAATGTACATGCTATGTTAGATAAGTCTATCTATCTGATGAAAATAACTTTTTCCCCAGAGTTTGTGTCCCTGAAGGAGACACAAAGTAGGTTTCGACTTTTCACTGGGACTTAATGGTGGCATAGAAAGTTTGCCTCCGCCACAGTCCAAAGACAGGAAGAAGTCCCCTATCACAGTTCAAAGAAAAATGCAAGATGATCATGGTTTAGTGGAGTCTCACAACGAGCAGTGTCAAGTCTGGTTAGGGAACACAGGAAAGCCACCCAAGGGTCCCCATAGGCCAGTGTCTTCTCTCTCTGATGGTGGCCAGAAGTAGGTGCCTGAGTGAGAAAAGGCCAAAATATATGACACTTCCTCCAGCTGCTGTCTAAGCCTCTGGATATTTTCAGCTCAGAGGATTTACTGAGAATGATGTGTCTTGTCTATTTACTAACCCTCCATGGATCTGTTGTCCAAAAACATGTCCATTCTCCCCTTGAACCCATAAGCTTTTTAAATCCACAACATCCTCTGGCATGGAGATCCATGCATCTACTATGCATTAGGTGAAGAACCATCTCCTCGTATTCATTTTGACCCTGGTACCTCTTCACATCATGGCCCTAGATTTTCTGTTAGAAAAGACGATGAACAGTTTGCCCTTGTCCATTCTTGCCACACTACTTATTTTGTTGATATCTATTATCCTCCCACTAAGTCCCCTCTGTTGCAAGCTGAAGAGTCCAAGTCTACTCAATCATTCCTTGCACAAAAGTCACTCCTTGGATCTATATTTTAAGGTCAGTATTTCCCCCTCCTATATCTTTCTTCCTTTTTGGATTCCACTCAATTATCAAGGGATATTGCACGCTGCCAGTAACCTTGTTATGTGATGACCATCTACTAAGCTAGTTCTCCTTGCAAGTAGAGTGTAAGAAAAGTGCTTATCCAGTGCAGCTAAAGCACGCAGCTTTATCAGTGGATAACCCCTCTTCTTAACCCCTGTAACAAACAAGCCTGCCAGGTGGGTCAATATTTGTGTTGTTATTATTGCAATGGTGTTTTTTCCCTGAATGCTCAATTCTTGGCACAGTGTCATTCTACTAAGACATGTAGTGGTTGAAGACTTAGGCAGTAGCTTAGAGAAAGAATCCTCTGTTTGTCCCCATTAGATGCTATGTTAAAGTACAAAGCCCCACTTAGGGGCCATTAAAGGCTGAGAAAGTCTGCAGAAACAGGAGGGGCATCTGCATCACATAAGAGGTAGTCAAAGCAATAGTTAAGATAGCTAGATGATGGCACAAGCGGGACACAAACTGGAGCTGGGCACTATTAATGTTCTAGTTTTTGCTGCATTCCCTTTTCCATATAGCTCCTCTCAGGTAACTCTGTGCACTTTGAAACCACGGAGCTGCACATGAGCACAAGGAAGGTCTTCATGTGGGTCTTGCAGGATCGGTGCATTAAGCTGGCTCAGACAACTCCAAAAAGTCCCAGGCTTTCTGCCATAATTGTCAGGAACAAACTGAAGCTCGCTTCACCTGAAGCGCAGGAAGCCAGTATTTACAAAATAGCTTTTAACACGGGGAATAGCTGCCACCCATGGCATTCACTACAGTAAACATARCACCAATATCTGGTTCCCAAACCTGATGAAAAAGTTTGAAGCACAAGGAAATTATGTTATTCAAAATCTTACATCTGCTGAATAGGGAACTTTCCATCTTTGAGACTGAATAGTTCAAAGGAATCAATGAACCAGGCCACATTTGGACAAATGCTGGAACTAGCAGGTCACATAGATCTATAAATTGTAAAAAGTTGACTACTGTTAAAATTAGTTTTAATCATTAAAAAAAGGCTCAGGGAAAAATTTTGAAATGTTGTGATATGGTTCTAAAAATGGAACAGGGAGCAAGGAGAAGAAGGCTAAGAAATGCCCTAGTGAGAAACTCTATTGTGAAAGAGAACTGAGTATTATCTCAAAAGCCACTCAATTTTCTTTATTTCAACACAGTTTCCTGTTCCGAGTTAGAAGAAAAATCACTTTTAAAAAGACTATTTTCTGAAGAAAACTGAAGCTGTTAGGAGAGTCTGATTTGGCCTAATTAACTGCAATAAAAGAAATGAACACGAAGCAAATTATTTAATAGGAACCCTGGGAGGAAAAAAGTATTGTTTTCCTAACAGCCTGAAAAATAACGACAAGTATTTCCTAAGCTTGTCTTTGCTGAAACCCTTGGGGAAGAAATAGATAGATTTAAAACTGCACTGAGAGTGTAGCATCATGAGCCTGGGCACTCAGTAAGGACAGAAACAGTGCTAACAGAACAGTATCTAGTATCCATGCTGGCACTTACCCAGTGCGGGTGGAGAAAACAAGGCAAAAAGCTCCTACTCTTCAAAACAGTTGAAGTGCTTTGTCACCATGGGAGAAAAAAGCGTTCCTGCTCAAGCTGTTTAGAGTAGCCTGATGAGAATTGCTGTCTATAAATCTTTAAGAAAAACCTTCACTTTGAACATGAGAGTCAGAGAGGACTCCCTTATAACTTCACGTGTTGATCTGTACTACAGTGCGTATTTGGATAACTCCACTAAAACTAACAAAATGACTGGATTTACTCTGGAGTAACAGAGATTTGAATCCAATCCATATTATAAAATCTGCCTCTTTATACAGCAGGCAGCAGACCTTGTACCTTCATTGGACCAGGATGGATACTGGACCATTAACTGCCTTGAAATAACATCATGTTTGATAGGGAAAGAACTCCCATCTTTTACTAGTGTAGCCTCCTGGAACAGTCACTTTTAGACTGTTTTGCGTCTAAAAGTTTCTGAGTTCACGCCAGAAGAAAGGACTGTTAAGATCTTAAACCAAGAACAACCTTGGAAACCAAGAACAGATTGTTGTTAGTTCAACACTTAAACTCTTTTATCAGATTCCTGGTGCTTACTTCTCAAACCACAGAGAAACATGCCTTTAACATTTGAATTAGACACCACAAGTTAGAGAAATAGTTATGGAAACCTGTAGTAGATTGTAGGCTGGCTGTGCCATGAAATCTGATATTAACCTGGCTATCAACTCTGTTATTAATTTTTCAACAAAAATTGCCACGCTTTACATGCAGAAATGGCTCCCTGGCACTCATTTTTTCCTTGACTAAAGACAATTTGTTATTAAGATGGGAAAAAAATGTTCAGATTCAGAGAACTAGTTACTGCTTTCATTATGCTGATGATATCAAGTTCCAGTGAAACCGTATTTGGCCATATATGCCATGAATTTGCCATCTGACAGAACAGGGCGTTTTCTGTTTCCTGGATGGGTTGTCACATTTGGGAGACCAGTTCTCAGCCTCCCAGAGCTCAGTGACTCACCCAGCAGGTATCCTGTTCAATACGACATCTGGGCAAGAGGCAGGAATGGAAAACTGGATGTCTTCTGCCCTCTTTATCAGCCTCGAACCTGTTTTTCTCCCTAAACCATTTATATGGTTAGAATACTCCAGAGTTACCCTGAATATAGGCATTGATGCTTGATTTAGGTCTGTGAGCAAAGTTTTTGTTTTCAGTTCTCTCCTGAAATCTTTGCCTCTTCAGGTTTGCTCTTGGTCTCAGCCCATCTAAGACAGATATCATGTATCAGAAAATACGTATTGGATAATGCTAGTATGTATTGGATAGTGCTGAGAACCAAAAGTTATTTCTACTAAATAAATGTGAGATCTTTACTACAGAATTGGTACATCCTGGGACACGGCTTCTTAGAGAAGTTCATTATTCAAAGAGCAACATTTCATTCTCTGTCTTCCCCCTTGACCACTTCCTTTCTGTCAAGAGATGCCCTTCATTCCTCAAATAAAAAAATTGCTTTAGATGACCTTAATAAGCAGCACAGCCCTTTGCCCAATTATTTTCTCCATTAAGACCCTCTTCCTCCACTGTTAGGTGTGGATTTTTGCTGGCCAACAGATTGCCTCCTGCCTAAAGCAGTCCTTTTTTAATGCCTGTATTCAAATCCTACCCCCAATGACATAAAATCACTACGAGCTGCCAAGGTGAGATAATTTCTCATTTTGGGTAGCAAAAATTGCTCCTTTATCACTAAACTGTTCCTTAGACTTCAGAAGTTAAACTTGCAGTCTTATTTCCAGTATTTCACTTAACTTAGCAGCCAGATGTTGAAAACAATTGAACTCTTTAAACCTCTGAACAATTGGTTTCTGAAGTCAAATGTGAGGAAACTCGTTCAATGCCATATTAAAATAATCAATTTTCTGACAGAGAAGAAAGTGCATCAAACTTGCCAACCATAAAAAGAGAGTGCTACAAAAATCAGTGGACTAGTTTTGTGCAATACCCTTTAAACGCTACATAGTTTACGGCCATCACCTTAACTGGTAGGTGGAAAGAACTTTCAAGCATTAGTTATTCATCATCCAGTTAGAGGACATGTCACTGCTTTCACAAAGAATATTTACTGCCCACTGTTTTTTTTAAAACGTGAAATTTAACTGTAGATTTTGGCTAGCCAGAATAGAGCTACCAAATGAGAAGGGAGGAACATAGACCCGAACATGACATTTTATCCAGTTCATCCTTTTAGCATGATGCTAACAAGACTGAGCAACGCTCCTGCAGTCATTAACAGACATTGGCTGATTTTGTGTGTGGTTTGTCTTGGTCAAATATTCTAGGATGCCGGTATGACTACTGCCATTACTGTCCAGGGACAGTGCAGTTAGTCTTCACAAAACCTAAGGCTTTTGCATTTTTCTACCCTAGTGTATGAAAGTGATCCTTCACATGGAATACTTGGCTTTTCAAGCCAAGCTTCACAGTTTGGAGGAGAGTAAAAATACACTCACCAACTTGCCTTGACTAACATCTCCCACAGATAGAGTGACAATCCATTAGTCACACATACAGCAGATATGCCCAGGAGAGACATCAGTATGCGCATAATCCAGTGATGAGATAAGGGCAGAATTCAGAAAGGTATTTAGGACCAACTGCCATTAATCGCAATAGAAATGAGGCACTGAGGTAGTACGCGGATGTGGGCATGAGCTCTTCCATATCCCCATAAGGTTAGTGAACAAGCACAAGTGGCAGGCAAAACTTTGTAGGATTGTTTAGTAGAGATCTAACTTAGTATAGACTAGAGTAGGACTAGGACAAGGTGGAGATTAAAGGGCTGTGTTCTCAAGAAGAAAGAGGAAAACACTGTACGCTTTACTATACGCAGCTACAAAAGCACARTTAGTGATTTTGACGTAAGCTGACAAGATGAGGCAAAACCCACGTGTTTCGCCAGTTTTTAATTCAACTCACTGACTAGGCTGGAACTTGCAAATGCTTTTGCCTTTATTGAAACAGATCCTGTATTAGTTAATTAACTTGGGAAAATATATGCTTAGGAAAAACATTGCCATCTGCATTTCACAAGCACCCCTAATTGTGTAGGCTTATAGGACCCAAACTGATAATGAGAAAAGATGTATGTAACACTGTAAAAAAAAATCCTATATTCATAGAATAAATTAAGCCATCTTCATCTGTAGGAGAACAAAATAAATTCTATTGGATTAGAACTGGAATAAACCTATCTACAAAGCAACTTTCCTTAACATGCAGTGGACGTATGTTCTACATATTCTCACTTATTTATTCAAAATAAACTCAAGTATGAATCCATCCAATGCGCTGCACTTCTTTTTTTTTTTTTTTTTTGGTAAAATCAACACAGTGAGAAATGACAACAGCTGCACATCTTGCTCAAGACTAGAAATGCACCAGCAGACATAATAAAGTTACCTCCATTCCGGACAGCAATAAATCCTCCAACCCTCAAAGCTCACCTCTTATACAAACGTCTGGAAGAAGTGATTTGCATTGTGCCCAGAAGGGTGACACGTCGAGGCACTGTGAGAAAGCTAAGGCTGACACAGAGACACTTCAGGGCAAGCAGCGTGCCATAAGCTCCCTCGCTCTGAAAATCAAGAGGCTTTGAGGCTATAACTTGGCTGAACTCAGTTGGGGCACGAAGGGGTGATGCAGGCTGATGGTACAACTATTATATTGCTTTCTATTTGGAGCCTGGAAATTTAATTGGGAAAAAGATCAGAGAATTACATGATTTGGCAAGGAAATAGAGATTTGGGCAAAATGAGGCGTGGGGAGGGAAAGGGTCCAAGTGTGGCGAATTACTGCAATAGAGCTGATAAACATTTAGCTCATACAAGGTCCTTCCACTTTTATTGGCAGCAGTCCTGAATCAGCAGCACATAGCAACTTTTGAATTTAAATGGCCTCCAATGAGAGTCATTTGAACAGGTTGTTCAGTCTTAAAACAAAACAAAAATAAAGTCACTACGCTCTGTCTGGAGGAAGGTTCAGGGAAAAGAACAGGATCAATAAAGCCTTGCAGTCAGTCAAGGTTAAGGAAAAGATTGAATATAACTCCATTATCCCATTCCCAACATGGGGAATTTTCTTTTCTACAGTGAAAAACTCCTGCATCTGTGGGTAGTTTGATGGACTTTGTTTTTTTTGTAGTACTGCTATAATTTGCAAGTGCTTTTTGCCATGATTAATACTTAGTGAACAGATGAAGTGACTAAATTTTCACCCTTGCCTTCAAAATCTGTATATTACATATGAAACTTTAAGGATCAATTTGGTCTTTTTTTGATAGTGGCCAATGAGCAACAGTAAAGGCCAGCTTTGTAACTCTGCGGGAAACATATAGCTTCTCAGCCTCAGTGTACTTATCTATTATGCTGTTTCCATACTAAATAAGCTCATTCTGATAGCTCAGTAAAGCCTTCGGAACAACAGGTCAGTAAGCAATTTTGTAAGTTTTTACTATTCCTATAAATTGTCACATTAAGTTTCTTTATGAGATGGGGGGGCAGGGGAGAGTGGACAAACGGYATTTATTTTTATTTTTCCTTTGCTTGTCTTTATTATTCGAAAAAACCCTGACTGCAAGAAGAGTTGAGCACAGATCTCAAAAGTCAGATCCTTCCCACACGCACCCCGAGCGCTGCCTTTTGCTTTCTAGCTCTCCTGAGCAGCTAGATTCACCTAGCTTCCTCCAGAACTCCTTCTCGAGTAGCAAACGCCTCCACACCATCCACATCCAGCCCAGAGGACACTGATTCTTTTTTCCCCAGGGAAATGGGGATGATGGAGAGAGGAGATGGGAAAAACTAGGATGGGGGAAGCTTGTAACTCTAACTACTTCTGTAATAGCAAGCTGCCAGCTCTGCCTTAATGACCAGATCATCTTTTCTTTTCCTGCGTCTCTCTGTCACTGAATGTGCAACCCTTTTTATTCATCATCCATCCTGTCAGCTGCTTGGAAAAAAAGAATAGCATGCAGCAATGGAAGTAAAGACAGAGAGAGTGAATATATGCTAAGGGGCAGAAATCCAGATATGTTGTCTGCAGGACCTCCTGATTTCTGAGTGCTTGACTTTTTACACTCAAATTCCTGTTAATATATGTTTATCATTCATAACTGACCAAGGCAAAGCAATTAAAAATTACGCTGCAGGTGACAATCCTGCCTCCCTATGCTCTAGGAAACTCCTCACAAAACTCTTAAACATTTCACAGTAAACTGAAATCTGAGTGAAACAAGCAAAGACTCACTTTTCTGCGGCTTTTCTGCTTGCCTTGAGGCCAGCTCATTTTCCATATTCAACGCGAGCACAGCCTCTTGCACTAACCCGAAATTTAAAAACGTCCAGCACAAACCAAGTTCCACCAGACATAAATTTTACTTTCACATCTCCACCCTGCCGCCAGGGCTGGTAGGAGCCTTGTGTCTACACTGAAGATGTGCTTCCAGGGGGTGGTGACAGCTCGCAGAAGAAAGCAGTGCATGAAAGGGCTACCTGCCAGGGGGTTCTGTCTGACATGGACCTTAGCAGCATGGGAGAGGTTGCGGGGACGGCTGAGGGAGTAAGCCCAGCCTGGCGGGGGCCAGCACAATCAACATTAATTCTCACCCTCAGACATAGCTTTCTACCGGCAGCCCCAATCAAAAGGAGAAGTTCGCTTTTGAATCCTAAGGAAAGTTTCTGGGTGTTAAAAATAAATAAATAAATAGATAGCGGGCAATCATACAGCGCATTCATAAATAACTAAATTAAAATAAAGCAGAATTTAAAAAGGAATAAAAGTAATACTCATTTCTGATCAAAACAAAGCCTATTTACCTCAAACTGCTCACACACAAACCAGTATTTTGGGATAATAAAATCACCTTCTTCCTTGACTGCTTACGTCTTTAATTGATATGCTGGAAACACTTGTTGGGGATTGTTAAGAGTTTGGAGTAAAGCAGATTATTGCTATGGACCAGAAACACTGTAACTGTAGACATAACTGAGTGAGCCCTTTAAACCATTAAAAGCAGTCCAAGGAATATTGTGAACATTTTGAAATATATGTTTTAATTTTAGAATGTAGAGATCTAAAATTAAGAGAGGAAAACTAAAATCAGAAGTCATAGCCAGTGGATCGTTAAAAGTCAAAGTTCAGCTTGTCTGTTCGGATTAATTTCTGCAGCTGTGACTCATTATCAGAATGAGAGCGCAGTACGCTGGAAGCAGTGTTTGCTTCCAGTGTAAGCAGCCTTGATCACTTACAGAATTCTTACAGATCACTTGCAGATCACTTACAGGGAATTTAATGGCAACAGCTGCTTTCAGAAGGACGAACTGGGCACTCAGATTCCTGGATTCCCCATTACTCTGATGGTTCTCGCAAATAAAGCGGGACAGCAGAGCAGAGACTGCGAAAGATATACACTGCTTCATTTGTACGACAGACACACATACTGACCAAAGAACAGCCAGCTTTATGAATCCAGTCTTGAATCTACAGGTCTGAGTGCTATTCTTTCCTTCCAATTTCACTGCTTGATTTGGGGGGCTTTTTTTGGAGGGGRAAAAAAAAGAAAGAYGACACAGATCTAAAATTCCTAGATAAAAACTATAGTACAACGCAGTAAGTAAGGAATAAATAGATCCCAGGAATGTGCTGATTATCCCAGATAGGCATTCCACATTCAGATTTTTTATAAAACTTAGAAGAAAACTAAAATATGGAAAGTTATGGAAATAAAATTTTAAAGAAAGTAAGCAAATAGCATTAATGCTGCTACTTGATTTCTCAGTGCAGTGTCTGCTGGATCCAGCATATGTTTTCCTGATGACAACAAGGAACCATAGTCCATCTCACAGGGAGCTCTATGCAAGATCTGTGCAAACTAGTCTTACAGGCACAGTTTGCGAAACACTTCATGAGCTCTTCTAGACTCTTTAGTACAAAAGGACAATATACCCACATATTACCTATTGTTAAAAAGACAAATACTTATTTAACAATAAGTTGAAGACAAAAGAACAAATAATTACTTGGTTTCATTATAGATCTACTTAGACTCTAAAACAGAACATCAGGTAACAACAGGGAAACACCTTTTATCCTTTGCTCTTAATTTCTAGCTCAGTTAATACAGATGCAAAATATTTGTGGTACAAAATGAGTGTGGACCTCTGCAAAAGTGTAGAAGTTTCTCCCGTCTGTTTAAAAACACAGAAGAAGAAAGCCCACAGGAGAAATGCCTCTCAGCAAAGCCAGCTGAACTCAGCTCACAATGAAAAGAGTCTTTAATATAACGTGCAACCAGGTCTCCAAACCAATCTTTGTGCAAGGAAGTAAATGTTAAGGCTTGAAATGGGAAACTGCAAGAGGTCACTCTGCTTTCATTGAGCTTTTCCGTCTTGTCAAACCACTGGGTTGTGTGTTATATTCCTTATGGGTCACTGAGAGCCTATCACAAAGCCCCCTCTGTTTGGATACCATCCCCGCAACTCCACCAGCCAGCAGAGCAGAAACACTAAGGTGGAGCTAGCGTCCAAAAAGCTTCTCGGCACAATAGCTGCTGCTGTCACAGTAGGACAATAAAGTGGATTTTATGCTGGTATATTTTTCTCATCATATGCATGACAGAAAGTCTAATGGGCCTTGCTAGTTTCTTAGTGGCTTTTAAGGCCCTATAAAATAGCCGACTATCAGTTTGATCTGTGTTCTCAAGATGTCTGCCCAAACATCAGAGAGCTTGAGCAGGAGCTATGTTTTCATTCCCCCAATCTGCATGGAAGAGATAAGCTAATTAGCTGAGAAATTAGAGAGGGGAACTATTAGCATCACAGAAGTGAAAACGAAAGCTCTATGAGAATTTATGGATGGGAAACACCTACCCACCTACTACTTTCTAAGGTCTGAAGGTTTTTTGTTAACATACCTTTTATTTTCAAGGGGAAGGCAGTTCCTGCCAAAAGTCCCTATCAGCAGAGATTTGTTCAATGTTGGTGTGTTTATGTCACATGAGAAACACTTTATTCTGTGATATTCTACTTACAGTTGAATCTCAGATTTTACGGGGTTTCAAAGGTGCCTACTTCTCGGGGATGAAAAGACTGGGCTTCAAAATTATTGATGACAGAAGCTACGAACTGAGATTTGGATAAACAAGTAGAAGGGAAGAGCCTTCTCCTCTGATTTTGTGTCTGGTCCCTGAAGTCGCACCCCTGTGCCTATCCCTTCTGCTCACCCTCTCCCTCTCTCTGTTGCGGGCAGCCTGGGAGCGTCCCATTCCAATCTGTGGACAAATCGCCTGGTGCCAGCTCCTTGTGTGCAACTGCTACCTGCTCCTGCTTACCCTGTGTTCAGCAGTACCCTCAATTCAGGAGAAGCTAGGTACCCTGTTATTTTCCCTGCTGTCTTGGTGATACTTGGCCATCTGAGTCCACAGGGACAATATTCCGCAAACAAAAGGCAGATCAATTGCATAATGTTTTTGCAGCATAACTTACAAACTTCAACATTGGAAAAGTGAGAGAGAGAGGGAGAAAGAGAGCAATTGATTGATTTTGTTTTCARTTTTTTATGGGTACAGAATCTCTGTCCTGCTCCTATAATCATGTATAACAATCCAGGGAAAGGATGGAAGTCTGAACTTGTACGTCTACTGCACAAATACTATCATTGACCCAGATTCTGCCAGGCTCCCTCTCAGTTAGGGATAGCTTCCTCTGCCAGCATTTCCACAGATTTTGCAAAGCTTCCCGTGGAGTAAGCCTCATACAATTTGAATTGTCATCATTAGCCAAGGCAGAGCAGTGGTCTGAACGATGCTGAAGTTTTCCACTGAGAACTGTTAAAACTTTCCTCTAAAATAGCTCACACAAAACTCCAAATGTTGCAAAATATCAAGTTCCAGTTAACATACAGAGATACTTCCATGACTATGGCATTCATCCCATCTAAAATAAATGTTGTAGAAAATTTTGCACTGGAGCGAACAGTTACATTGCAACAGCTTATTTTTGTACCTTACAGACTGATGTCAAAATCTCTCTCCGTCCTACAAACAGTACATCTAGATATCTAAGTTCTGGAGAGCAAATACATTCACATGATAGACTACAGGTTTTGATGAAACAAAGTGGAGAAAAGCAGGGACAAACACACTTTTGTCTTCTCTTAAAAAAATGCAAAATACATTTTAAATTATGGAGCAACCATATGAAAGAATAGGCAGAAGAAAAGCATATAAGCAGGGAAAACCCAACAGCTATTTCACAGGGACTAATCATTCACATAGAAGGCCCGTTGCTGAACCTTTTATCCTCCTTCCCTGCAAATTTGCATTTTCCCTGGGAGATATGAAAACATCCTTGCCTCTGCTAAACACTGTAAAAATCAAGGTTGGTGGTAAAAGGAAAAGAAGAGAGACAGGAGGTGGCCTCCTTCCCCTAAAGCTGTTTCTCTTACAAGTTTTGTTCCTGGCCCTGACCAGAGCTGTCCCCAGGCAGACTTTTCTCCGGGACTGACAAGGAGATCCCCCTTCCTGCCCTCTCCTGCCACATTTGCTTCCTGAGTTACCTTTCTAACAGGCTGCAGACCCCTAACAGAGGGAGCACTGCCAGACCCTTTCCAGATTTCCCTAACAGCATTTCATCCCAAATATTTCCTTGTTCTCTGCTTGCTGCTGAGCAGTTTTCCTCACGTCCTCTTCCCTGTCTCACCTCAGATGCATTCCCAACTCTATATCCGCAAATAGAAGATAAGGTCTAAACTTATTTTCTTAAAGCATTTCAGGGAACTACACTTCAGAATACTCTTGTTTTTCCTAGTTCCCCCCCCGAAAACTTCTTTACGTAACAGCAAAATGAACATAACAATGAACGCCATGTTCCTTTTCCAGTTAACACTGCAGAGGTTTTACCTTCCTTTAAATACTCCAAGCTTCCTCAGTGCCAGTTCCTGGAACTCCTGTTACCTTCAGGTGACCCCACAAGTGCCAATAACCATCTAGGGAGGAACATGCTCCAAGAGCCAACTCACAAAGGGAAACATATTGCATAGCTGCAACAGCACACTGGGCTGCAGGTGACCCAGACCACTTCTGCTTCAGGTTAAAATAATGTCAAACTGCAGTAACTCTGTCACTGTCCACRGACCTTTCTCAGGTCAGTGGGGTAATTAAGAGCTAACTTTGCAGCAACAAGCTTCCAATGGTATTAAATACAATAGACTTGAAGCAGCTCTCACCGCTCTCCCAACAGTGTCATGAAAAAGGGCTCAGGCAGAGATCACCTTGCATGATCCCCACCCACAGAAGTGGAGAGACGTCTCAGTTTTTCCAGAGTACCTAGATCAGAAGAGATGAGTTTGCATCCCAGCCTGTTTCTCCAGGTGTGCCCAGGCCATTTTCAGGACTCAAAAAGAAAACACTTGTTGTATTACCTAAACATATGTATTACAGTGGTACCCTGCTCTTTCATAGGCATCTGGGAACAACCTGGCTTCTTGCACTCCTCACCCCTCTCATCAGTGTAAAGATGGGGATTATGTGGTCCAGAGTCCTACAATAGTCCCTTTGAAGAGCATGAAGAAGCAGAAGTTAATAAATATGTCTCGCTACCCCCTTGAAAAGACAGGAAGTTTCCATAAGCCATTAAAGAAAAGTCTCTTCTGTTGACCGGTACTTGTGCTAAACATATATATGTATATATATATATTTACATAAACATTTTGTATATTTACTGTTGGTTTTGAGAGACATGATACATATGTCACTGAGGTCAATAACATTTTAATTGCTAAAGAATTTTTTTCAAAGCCACCTGGGAATGGTAAAACAGGATACAGGGCTTTTATTCCTGCTTCCCTTCACGAAACAAGCTCTATTCTCTGCTGTACACACGATAGTTGCTATGCATACAGATAGAGTCTTAACAATRCTATTCTGACATTTAAGTATTTCACCCTCTGTGCAGTACAGCCTGTTTGTATTTTTAAGCTTGGTTCTTGGGCCAAATGCAAAGAAACCACTGTGTGACTTTCAGCTTATCTTCTGTACTCCCATCTAAAAAGTTAGTGCTTGGGTGTGTCGGGTATCACCTGGGGATTTAAGCAAGAGGCTTTTTGCAGTTAACTCAATCCCACAACCTGCACTGAATTACCTTTGATTTGAAGGCAGTTTAGTTAACTACCAAGCCTGCCCCTTCCATTAATCGGAATCAAATTCACCTGAAATGTGGGTGTACAATAATTCCTATTTTGCCTCCTAATGGCTCTATACATACTCTGTTACACCTTACAGCAAATGTACCAGTGAGACACAGGTGGGGAAGGTTGTTTTGTTGTGCTCACCTTCTCGAATCTGGTTTCATCTGCTGAACATTTCCAAAGTCTCAGTGTCTAGTTATCCTGGCATTTGTCTATACAGAAGTTTGTGGTTCCTTGATAAAACTGCTTTTTTGCTGTAAAGAGAAAAAGATTATTCATCACTGGATCTTATTTTACCTATATGCCAGTCAAACTTCCTTTTGTCCATCTTTCAATATCTGGAAAAGCTGGATATTAAGCATGAGCTATTCTCATGTCTCCTCAATATAGACTGCAAAGTTGGTACCCTGTGTGCAAACACAGCAAGCCTGTGTGCAAACAGTGGTAATTCTAGTCACTAGACATCATTATTCTTGTTTGCAGGCTAAATAAAACTTTAGATATTCTCCTAGTCAAGGGCTGCAGTAGAATTTGTACTGCTGACATAAGGGAAGCGACCAGGTAACAGTGGAAGATGGCTGTGCATCTCTCTCTATGGGAAATTGCACCAAAAAGTACAGGCAATGGCTGGCTTGTCAATGGGATTTTAGACTCAGGCAGAGGGCTTGAGGGGGTTTTCCTTACAGGATTACTGCTCTGACATCACCAAAAGCCATGAGCCAGGGCCATCATCCTGCCCTCGGTCACTCTGTGGCTGCTCTGGCCTGCAGAAGGTACAGGCACTGCAGCTGCACCGACGTGACTCCTGCCGAGCCCTGCAAGGTGCCAGGGCTCACTTGTGTGACTGCCGCCACTGGCACCCACGGTGCTGTTACAGCCACCATCAGCTCCTCTTGCCCTTTGGGTTATTTCCCGGCTTTGCAGCAATGTCTCCCTAGTTCTGGTCACAAACTGCTGCATGGTGCAGAATATGCAGCAAGGGCATGTTTTAAGAAGCTATGTTTCAGAAAGAAAGAGGCATGCGATGCATTATCAGTGCCAGTTACTTTTAACAATTTACCAAATTATATCTGTTAGAGATCTTTACTTATGACCAGAAGAAACAGCAACTGAAAGAGAAGAATCAACCAGAATTGCACCTCAGTAACCGGTATGTTGTTAGAGCCTCCATCTTTGCCTGTACTTGCTGCGTTTGTCACTTCTGCAATTAGACTGCTGAGACCCACAGCATGCATCACATCTCATTTTGCTGCAGATTGACTTGCCCGCTTAGGAGATAGCATCTATAATAAATATTCTATGCGTCTTACTACCACAACTGATGCGAAACAGAGGCTTTAAAGCAGAATCACTTATATTGACCTAGGGAACACGTGGACATGTTTGCACGCAGCAATTGTTATCATTTTGCCACTCCAATCATTCCTTGAGGACTGGTGCCTTTTGTTTACTGCCCTCTGGTTTTTTAGAAGCAGCAAGATTACTGGCTACATATAAGATATACATTAAATATAACTTTTGGTAAATTAACAACACCTCTTGAAAATCCTGCTAGGAATTGTCCCCAGGGTATTTCCTTTGGGAGAACGTAACTCAATTTTGGTGATTTAAAGGTTCTGTCTAGTTCTTTTAAATATTCCTTTGACGTTGTATTGCTCTGCTTGTAATAGATTGTTATTGCCCTATATTGAGTTTGCAGAGTGAAGGTAAATCTTTTGTGATGTGATTGTGCTACCCCAAACTCAATATTGTTCAGAGGTCCTTTATAACTCTCTGGTTTCACTGCAACAAGCGGGGCAGATTTTCATTTTTACTCTTTTAGATTTTTATTTTCTGTTCTGAAACTCTAAGGGACTACATTTACAGGCAATCTCTAGTGCACTCTTCATGAACTGAGAACTCAAACACCATGGAGGTACCACTGTTATTCCCTTTCCCCCAACTGCTGATCTACAACACATATATATATAGCAAGAGAGAAAAAGTGAGCGAGCTGCCTTGTGTGTTCCACAGGCCTCCTATGGGATCATCACTGAAGCAAAGCTGCTGTGGAAGATCAAAAGCTTCCTGTTTTGATATCAAGTATATCATGGCAATTCTTGCTTTAGAAATATGTAATATATACTATTTCCAGCCTCATTTTTCGAACTGGTACTATAGGTATGAATGAAAATATCTACAAGTATTGAGAGACCTGTGGACATAGGTAATGAACAAATGGCAGTCAACGTGCTATACTATTTCTATACTATATAGTCCACCTACACCCAAGTGCATATGTAAACATACATACAGTGTGAAACTTGTCTGGCTTTGTGCGGCCCACATGTGTTTTTTGAGAACTCTTCCTAAATGGATGAATGCAATTTTGCCACCACGGTGCCAATTTAAACCACACAATACTTAAATCTACAGATCAGGAAATTTTTCCTGTTTGATGCTATGGGCCCAAGCTGCCCTGAAAGCATTCACAAGTGGAAAATGTACAGGACTGGTGCACATATTTCTGCCAGGTCTTGAGTTGCTGCCTAGGTGGCGGGTGCGGAGCCTGCCAGAGCCAGCTCCCCAGTCCTCATTCGGGTCCCCAGCTCCTGTCTCAGATTGCTGAGAACCCGCTGGGCTGAGGAGGGTAACCCTAATCCTATTTTTTAAGTAAGATCTGCAATTGCATTTCAACAAGTGCATTTGACTTCAACTCACATCTTCCATCTGAAAGCTTTCCTACCGCCTGATTTCCTAATATAGACTTAAACAATAAAAACAAGCAAAACTTTGGAGGCAGATCAAATTTCTTAAATGAGACAAATCACACATTAAATCACCCCTCCCCCAGATATTTGATATTGAAAGTAAATGTAGTTTTGGGTTTTAAGCTTTGTCAGGGAATTTGTGAATTTTTGTATGAGGATATTTTCATTTCTCGTTTAGCCAAGAAGCTTACTAGGCAGAAAAATCAATTAAAGAAAACGCTAGGCTTAGCAAGAGTTCTCTTTAAACATCATCCATCCCCAAATTCTTTGCATTTCCCTAAATGCTTTGACTCTGTTCAATGTTCAGGTTTAATTTTGAAAGCGACACCAACTGCAGAGACAGTGTTTCTTCTAGGAAAAAAAAAAGGCAGCATTCTTTTTTCCTGATCTTTGTTTTAGGAAATATCTGTACTACCTAAGCCTATTTAGGAAAGAGACGAGACATTTATACAGGTTAATAAAGCAAAGAAAGAAAATAGTTTGTTACTATTGTGTAGCTCTTCTTGTTTCATTTCGTTTTTCAGTTGAGGTCTCTTTTCTTGTGTGCGCACATATTTCTGGGGAGGTAGAATTTCATTAGAAATGCTAAAGAAAACCAACCTTAATTAGTCTGAAACACATCAGTAAACTCAAGCTTGCTGGCGCAGAGTCATGTAGTGTGAAAGGCCAATACACTGAGGTCAGTCATGGTGAGTTAGTGGTTTAGTAAGACTCCCATGAGTCTACCTCTCAAAACTGTAAGCGGTCAGCAAGACAAAATAGCCTTGATCAGAATTCAAAGTCATGCCTCTTTGGACAGGACGGTTAGTTACAGCTTTCTGCCTACTAATGTTCCAATTATTCGTGGTGCCCTTTGTATCCTGGCTCTCTTATTCTAAAATGTTTGGCTCAAACCCTTTTCCCAGGTGAGTGTACTTTGACTTTGTGTAAGTTAAAGATCCTTTGTGAGATGGAGCTTTGACTTTGAGAATACGATCTTTGAACATTTTATAAGACACTGGGGTAAAATCAGCTCCAACCTTCAGGCAAACACCACATTGACCCTGCTTGAGCAGGGGGGTTGGACTAGATGATCTCCAGAGGTCCCTTCCAACCTCAACCATCCTGTGTGACATGTAGCGCAGGCAGTGCTGGCTTGGCCAACGGACACACCTGAAGTGTACCAAAGACCTTGGGGTAAACTAGTCAGAATTTTTATTAAGACCCTCAAAACATTTCAAACACAACAAAGAACTATTTTATTCAACCTCCCCAGCTGAAAAACTTACACTGTGGACTTGCTGAGAGTGCTTGAAGAAGAGTCGAGAGTGATACAATGTCAGGAAATGAAGTAGCCGGCGGGCAGCAAAATCATAGGTTGGAGGCAATGAAGGTGTTTGTGTTTGATATTGTACCACTGATGTTACAAAAGGAGGTAATATCCTCATCCAGTCGAGTAACTTGGCTAGATGCAGTCCAATTCAAATACCAGGACTCCGTTCCAACAAAACCAAGGGATTAAAAAGACAAGTCTTCTGAGGGCAAGATTTGTATTTTGTAGCTTTTCTCTGATCATGAAGCTAAAGGTTATTATGAGAGGAAGAGGAGGAGAAGGACTACAGCAGGGATTCCTGGGCGCTCACATGAATTTAAGAGCAAAGGCTGGGCAAAACAAATTTAAAAAGAGAAAGCTTCAATTCTCCACTCAGAAGTCTGAGTTCTATAATAATGGGAATTGAGACCAATGCCTGGTATCAAATTGGGAAATACCAACACCGTGAAGCTCTTCCTGTTGCACAGACACCCACTGCAAAGGGTTGGCAGCCAGAACTTAAACAGGCCCCACTAAGATAAGCACCCACAAGGAAAACAAAGTGTGGCCCAATCCTTCATAGCTCCTGCCTGAACATAAAAGCAACAGACTCATCAGAAAACCAAAAACATCCTTACATCCTGAAGAGCTCCTGCTTCCCCTAAGGCAGCAAAGGAATAAAAGTCATTCTGCTTGTGGCTGCTACCATGCCTGACAAAAAGACAGAAACAGCCCTGGTGAGGCTTCAGGAGCTGGTTTACTGGATCATAAGAAGCATCCCGGGCTACTGCAATGAACACGGTAAAAGTGCCTACGGTGGGACAAGCTGTCCGCACTGCACTGCTAAGGTTGGGCGCCTGGAGAGGCACAGAGAGAGGCCCCAAAGCCAACCTGTGCGAAGCCTCTTTTTCCCCTGTTTTCCTGTTGCCTTTTTTTTTTTTTTTTTTAACTTCCCAATCTATGTGGAGATCTCTTTGGTTGATGTTTAGCTTTCTCTGTAGTGATTTTTATCGCTGCTACATAACACGTCCTAAGGCATTAACAAAAGAATAAAGCTGCTGGGACAAGGCAGCTGATAACCAGGCTTTGATAAGCTGGGCTGCCATTATCTGTCTTTTCAAGAAGTGCCTTCACTGAAAGGAGGCTGGAAAGCGGAGGCAAGGAGCCAGTGTCCAGTGGCACTGCGGGACTGCGGGAGGAAGATCACCTACATTTGGCTTTCTTTTTGTCAGCAGTGTCTGATCCTGAAGTACAGGTGCTGGGAGGTGAGTTTTCCCGGAGTCACTCCCCCTCTTCACACTCTGCATTAACTCCTTCACTGCCCAATTGCAACAACTATCATGCACCTGACGTGCACCATTTTGAGATGTTACAGGGAGAACTGACAAAGAATYTACAGCAATCATCCAGTTGTGAAAGATTTGGGATGGCAGAAGCACACCGAAAACCAGAAAGATTCTGTTTTCATTCTTCCGGGAAACTGGCTCCCTTGGATCACATATCTGCAATAAGATTTAGTGATTTTGTTTCCGAGAAGCACTGTGGTTTCATTTACACAAACTGAATATTCTGAACTGCAAAATCATTCTTTCTGCGACAGGTAGTCAGCCCCCGCCCCAAGCCTCCACACTCCTCCCTCTCTCCTCCCCAGCCTTTTGGGGACCTGTTTTTCCAAAGAGTTAAACTGGGTAGTTCTCAGTGATGTACACCAGAAATAACTATTCCTGAACAACAATCTGATACATTCAACTTAGCAAGGCCCTGCTCTTTCCCTCTAATCTTTCAGCAGGACCCAAGGGAGGCTAAAGTTTAGGTGAGTCTATTCTCTCCTCGAACTTTGATTCACTATTAAATTCCGCCTAATGAAGATGACTTTGCCATCTCACGTTCGTCAGCAGGCTACGCGCCGAACAATGCGGGTCCTACTGCGTATAGAGGCACATTGTTCTCTCCTCTTGCTTGCTCTGTTTGAGCAGCATCACGTGAAAATTCACATACACAAGAGACATGTAAAACCAGCAAGCAGTATTACTCTCCAGGGTGCTATGGTAACTCAAGTCATACTTTTTGCCGTAGATGTTTGTATTTATATTATATCCTGTTGAGTTTATGACAACAAAAACACCACCTACAAAAGAACCAGGTAAAAGGAAATATCAGAAAACTCAGTGGAAAGGAATACACGAAGCTGCAACCGAGGAATCTAGCGCGTCTACCGCTCACAATACTTAATGATTTGTGCCGCTAAAATACTGTACCCAAATTTGTATGTCTATGCATGGCAGAAAACAATTTTTATAGCCTTTTAAACACCTAATTTCTTAATGGTTTATAAATAGCACCCTTTTAACAATTCAGCATGTTCCCCATTACTGCTGACCACAGCATAAAAACTCACAGGCAGATTTCTACGCCATGTTACACAACAAGTGCTCTAATCAGGAACAGCATTTATTACTGCAAAGAATAACTCAACTTGCTTTACTGTCCTGAGGGTTTACCGATTTCTGTTTGGGATTTCCCAGACATATGTGCACATGTATTGGACAAGACACCAGCAGGGTGCACAGCGCAAACCTCACAGATCATACTCTGGGACGCCTTACACTCGGGCTCAGCACGCACTGGAGCAATATCCTTGGGGCTGCTGGACGTTTAGAAACTCCAGGCAGGTGCCCCAAATCCTCTTATCCACCTGTATTAGCCCTACACTACTGTAATACGGATCATGGGTTGCAGTAGCTGTGAGTATGATTTTTAGGTCCCTATTCTGCACTTCCAAAGGTGCAGTTACGGCTGCACATTGTGAACACCAGTAGCAGGATTTTCCATATCACTTTAGTAGGTAAAAGGCAAGAAAACACCACCGCAAACTTCAGATTTTTGCTAGAATCACTGCCACCTTCACTCACTTTCTCTCGCCTCCCTGACACACACTTTAACTCTTTCACTGCCTTGTTCCAATAAATAACACAGGCTCAATACACAACGGTTGTAAATGTCAGGGGGAAAATCGACAAAAGCCAAAAAGTAATAGCCCAGCTGTAAAGTCTTTTCGATGGTAGCAGCTTATTGAAAACTAATAGGATTCTATGTCTTAATATTGTTCCTTAGGCTCCGTCTCTAAAAAAATCATACCTTTAACAACAATTCAATTTTGTTATTTCAAATATTTTTCTAAACTAGTTTTAGAACTAAACTAGTTTTCTAAAATAGTTTAGTTTTCTATTCAGTGAAGTGCACAAAGCTACTCAAACTAGGTGCTTTTTTGAGCCAAAGGCCGAATGTGTTAGCTCATCCTCTACCAATTTGGCTCAAAAGAGTATCTAGTGTGAACAGAGCTGTGTGCTTTTTCACAGCAGGGAAGGCAGCAAGACATTTTTAAACATTTCCTATAAAAATTGTTCCAAAGGAACAATTCATCACACAGGGGCAGCAGCAAACCAAAGTAGAAGGAAAGTAAAAGAAAAACTCTAATGCCACATACTAAGTAGTGTTCGATATTTTTTTAAGTTGCTCTGTATGTACACACATCAGTTTGACTCTTGAACACAATGTCTAAAATCATGCTAGCAATAACACTGTTTAGGGACAAAGAAATCCACTCCTCCAACTGCAAAGCTTAATCTGATTTTTCTTGCAAAAGGCTATTGTGAGGTTTTTACTTGGCTCACGAGAACAAACCGATCTGGACGTCAGATCAGGTACTAGAACCAAATTTACTGGAAATCAAATCTTAACATGCCTGTGGAAGTCTAAAATACAATATTTACTTCTGATCAGTTATTCTGGATGTTAACCAGTGAAAATAGAACTTTATCCATAGGAACATCAACATCATTAAAATAAATGAAGGTTGATGCTATTGAAAACTCATTTATGAAAGGACCAAACTGAGCTTCCAGCCTCACATTCAGTGAGGGCTCTAGAATCCATGTGCCTTAAATCACACAATACTCCAATGATATTACCCTCCTTAGGGAAAAGGAGCTGAACTTCAGAAGTTGTCTTTTTTTATTATTGGCTGAGAGGTCTTTTAGTTCTTTTTCTGATTATACCAACAAAAGAACAAAGAAAGATCTAAGTACTGGCAAAGACTGTTTAACCCATGTTCCAGTCAAAGGGAAACAAATTACTCTGCCCTTATCTCTGAAAGGAGATCCAGTCTCAGAGTAACTCGGCCTCATGCAAGGATGTGTCCAATACCAAAAGAGGGGAGCTCCAAAGTGAAAAGGAAACCATTTGGCTTTGTGATTATTTTTGTTACTTGTCACGTCCTTTTCCATATCAGGCACTCAGATGTTAGAAATTCATTTACCTAATTAAGTCTCTCCCGTTTTAAAGAGCAACAAAATAAATTGCAGCTCACCTGACACGGCGCTCAGCCATTTTCAAAGGGCCCAGCCCTGGAGTCACATTTGCACTCAGGTGGACAGACCAAAGGCCAGGAGAGAGTGCACTGCCCGGGGAGTGCGAGTGAGCAACGCAGGGAGCAGCAGCTCGCAGAGTAAATGCCTTCCGAAGCAAAGTGCAGAGCCTCTCTGAAACGCCTTTGCCCCCACAGTTGCTATTGCATCCTTTTCTTTGGCTTTTCTGAATATTTTGTCCCATTTCTAGGCTGCTTGTTCTACAAGCCGATTTTGTACTTTAGAAGGTGAGCATATTGCATACCTAATTATCAAGATTTAACCTGGATACCAGGCAAAGCCATTGCAAGCAGTGGATGTGGAAGCCTTATTTAGATAAGTCCCTGCTCCTGACATGGGCAGTTTCTCCTGCACCTTCACTGTGACAAGTGAACTCCAGCCTCAGTCCCAAAACACCCTGGGTTTAACCCAACAGGCCTTCCTCCCAACAACTTCCTTGGAGGCCTGTGATGGCTCTCATGCCAAAATTTGAATTCCAGTTTAGCCTGCATCAAAGCAGCACCTCTGTTACCGCTCCTGCTCAGCTCAAACCACCTTGAGCCACTCTAGTCACATTTTGCTTTGTCATTGCAACAGGGGCAGAAAGAGTCATTTCTTTACTACATACAAATACAAAGGGAAGACCCACCTCCTGTAATAACTATGCAGATAAATGATTCTTCAGTGCCTCATTTTTAAAAGCCAGCCCACACTGTCACTTCCAGTCCTGCAATCACGCTGAAGCCAGGACAGCTCGCAGAATTTTGAAACCAGGGTGTTTTAGGAAACAACGTACCTTTTAAATATAGGCCACTTTGTAAAATGGCCTTTGAATACAGTGTAACTGCTTGGATCAAGAGCATTTAAACTATTTTTTCCTTTTCCTTCTTTGTTTTTGGTAGAAGCGTTTGTAATCAATAATTATTTCTTAAAGCAAGGGCTATTTTAGAAATGAAGCAAATTTCAAATCTCTAGCTAGCCTATTAATCATGAAATAGCTCAAAATCCTAAACTTTGGGTCAATTGTTCACTGTGCAGAAGAAGTAGAAAGATTGCTGCAATATCATGTTTTCTTCCATCTTTCAGTCACCTTTCAGAGCTCGGATGTGAATGGATTTTTCTCCTCTCAAAGCCTCTCCCCTTTAAATGCTTGTTGTCTCTACTGCTGATCATGTTTCTGAGAAATTACTTTATGTAAAAGATTGAGCAAGATAAAGTTGCCACATTTCGTTTTATCTTTTTGGCTGAGTTATTAGGACTTAAAGTTGTGGTGACAAGACTGCTACCCTCTAATAGGCCTTGTTGCCATGGGAGTAGGCTTTTTGAAAAGAACAAGGCCCATGGCCACCAGGACCTTTTTGCTATTATTTCCGTCCTCAGGCAACACAGAAATCCTCGGTCACAGACTGGAAAACGTGGTGTAGTATACACGGTAACACTTGCTGACAGTGAAAAACAAAAGCCGTGGAAACTAATACTGCAGCAAGCTGAACTGCATCACAACCTCCAAGCAAAAGCATTTCTCTTCTGTAAAAGAAATGCTTTGTGAATCCAAACAATCCCCTCGCTCTGGTCTCTTYGGAGATAAAAAGGAAAGAGGCCTGTCATCATCCAAAGCAGCATTTTGGAACYGACAGGAATTTATTCTGCTCTGGGAAAAGAAAACACAATGTGGCAAAAACACACAAACAAGCCGAAAGCGTCTGCCAGGGATCCACGGGCTCCGGTGTCCTGCCGCCACCTACACCTGGTGCTTCGGAAACCAAAGCGGAACTAGCCGTACAGAGGGAATTCATGTGCATGGGTTTCTGCTCATGCAATGCCTTCTGCCCACCCCCATAACTATAAATGCCTTCGGGCAAATAAAGACCTTTTAAAACCCAGCTGGCGGGCTCTATCTGGAATCACCCACAGGAATACAAAGGTTGTGGGACAGGTAGGGAAACGTCTGGTGCCTTTCCTGCTGAAGGCAAACATTTCTCTGGCTTCATTTCTACAGTCAGTTAAACACTGTGAATTAAAGTGGTCTGTACGCTACAACTCTGATTGCAAACTGATCTTTGTGATTTTGGGAGAGTTCTGCATGGGTGAAGACTGAGATTTGCCTGCAGTTCAGCAAAGCCCTTTGCAAATTTTTGGCAAGAGAGATGTGAATATGGGGTGGTTGCTGACTAAAACTGTAAACAGTTTAGCTGCATGACAAACATGCAGCGCTATTTTCCTCTCACAGTCATAACAAAACTCAGTATTATTAATATGTGAATAAATACTCTTTTTGGGGAAGACATTAATATTACTGCAGTTTAAGTTACCGTTGGTATTCTTGCCAAAACAGCAGAAAACTAGAGAGAGAGACTGTCCACGGATCACACTGAAAGATAGTTAGTTATTTATAATATTCTATTCAGCTTTGATATAGCCAAGAAAAATTGCAACTGTTATGCTTCCCAGGAATTTCCAATATCAATAATAGACTTAGTATAAAAGCACAAACATATTTTTCAAAGAATACATCAATAGCAAATTTCAACATGCACACTCACATAAACACGCACCAACTTCCTTGAGCACTTTCCCAAGAAGCTGTTGTTCCAGACAAGGGGTGAGAATAGAAATACACATGAAAATTTAGGATGAAGGAGCCAGTTAAACTGTGAAATGCATCTCATTTGGCAATGTGGGGTTGCTCTCAAAACATACTCTACTTGCTTTATCCAGTCAGGTTTTAAACRACGGTGCATGCATTCTTCCTGTGCAGTCTAAGCATGGTTCTGAGTGAGACATGTTTCTTTGAAAATAGGTGTCTTTGCAAGAAAAGACTTCATCTTCATGCCCCCAAACTGGAAGTTAAAAGACAAACGTTTGCCAAAGAAACCACTCTTGGCAATTTTCAAATTCTTTTCAGCTAAGCTCCCAGGTCAAGGGATCGGACAGTACTTCCCCACACTCTCCTGAGAGCAGACTTGTTGCACTTGAGGCCAGCTAAATCCAGTGTGAAGCAAATGGTAGCAAGACACCTTTACCTCCTATGTCTTCAAGGGTGGTTGCCTTGTTTGAAATTCAAGACCCCCAGCTGCGACAAACACTACCCTTATTCTATAATGTATCTCCTGTAAGTACGTAACATGCTTAAACATCTGAAGGATGAGGATTCTGTGAGTCAGTAACCTGCACATACACCTTACCTGAACCTTACAGCAGCAAGGCCGGGAATAACTGATGACATGTAAAAGCTGACTAATCTTTAAAAACAACAAGAAGAACTCAATATGAAACATTAAGGACAGCACTGTATAATGCGCTGAGATGCAACAAGAACAAAAAAGAACCAATACCGCTGAGTTCTCTTCCTGCTTGCACGCCCACCTAACGCACTAATATTTGACTAAAGTTATGGGTAACAAATGCCAGGTAAGTGTCAAATGAAGCACCTGGTCAAGACTTATTCCCTGCACTACTGTAACTGTGAGCTGAGGATGATCTTCGGGCCAAATCATTTACCTTACCAAGCATACATGTCACTCTGTGCTGTCTTTGGGGGTTCTGCATCAGAGACAGGAGTGCTTAATGAGTAAATGCCTGATAAACAAAGATGCTGGAAACATCTCTGGGTCATTGACACCACAATGTAACAATATATGCCCAATTTGCCAAAGTTTCTGCTTTAAAACACACTATTCCAAACAGTAGCCAGTTCTGCATTTTAAGGATTTTAACAAATTAGCCAGATGTTTTATTAAAGTTACTCAGCATAAAAAAAAATACTTAACAYGAAACATTGTATTTTCCAAATTTTTATTTTGCCATAAATAAATAAATAAATAAATAGACAGTAGTTTGAGTGCTTCCTCACCTCCTTGTGAAGCAGTATTCAAAACTGACCGAAACATCAAGAAAATAAAATTCTGGGACTCTGGTACTTAGTCCCAACCTTTAAATTATCTCCATGAAGAAAAAAACTGACCCAAGCACCTTTGCTTTACTGTTACCATTTGGGGAATGAAAAATCATTCGACCTCTCTGAGACGCTCTACCCGAACATCTAAATACTCAGATGAGCTCACCACTCTTCATCACTCCTTGGTTTACAACTACAGTGGCTGATCTAAAAGGTTTGGGAATCCTCTAAGGGAGCTCACAAGATTTTACATGTTTTAAAAGGCAATGAAGTTTGTGCTGCTCATGTTTTGTAAACACAATTTTTTGCACYCCACAGCCCAAGAAATTTCTTCATATTATTACTGTCATAGAAAAAGCAAAGGAGTCACAGTACAAACTACACTGACTTCCAAGCCACTAAACGAGGACAATTCCTTATCCTCTCACACTTGACCTGGGGAAAACCTCCAAGAAGGGAGAGTAATCTTACAAGACTCTGTTCCTAAATGTGTTCAAGTCCTTCCCCTTGCATGGAGGAATTTGCTCTGCAGAGTGGATCCTTAATGCTTAGCTCTTCCCTTATTTGCTGATTGTTTTTTCCCCATGCCAAAAAAATTTACTACCAAGTGAAGTCCYCTGAAATTAAATTACGTATACCAGTATTACTGCATTTTGCCCTAGAAGAAATTGTTTAGGTTATCACCTATGGGTACAGTCTTGGAGAAGACTTTAAACAGGCAATACTACTGCTTGCTGTGCTCTGTTAAAAGGACTGCAAGAATGTGCAAGTCCGTAGATAAATGAAGCTGTTCCCTTGATACAGGGAAACCAATAGGCTGAAACTCTGACGATCCGTTTTTTTGTTTTGTTTTGTTTTGTTTTTTAAACTTGGATAAGCCCTTAATACCTCTGACTGTTGCGCAGCTTTTATTTCCTGTGACTTTTGCTACTGAATGAACAGCTGGTCGCAGTGAAAYGAGTGAGAGACCCGTTTCTAACTGGAGAAGGGAGCAGCTTACGCTAGCGGCCAAGCTGGACAGAGCCAGGCACTGCAGCAGCGCTGGTGAACGTGCCGCAGCGAGGCTCCTGGAGCGGGGAGGCAGTGAGAAGGACACGGTGAGCGCACGCCTCGGCGCTCACAGGGGAACTCCAGGGCGCTGGACATAAGGAGATTTCTTTTTCTTTCTCTTCCCATCTCCCACTGCTCCTCTGCTCCACTCCTGCAACACCCTCTCATGCATGGGACACCCACCCTCTCTCCACACCTCAAAGTGGTGCCTGAATTTGCACTTACATCCCCACAAATTGCCCTCTTGTTTCTTGGTCTCAAGAGCATCCCCCACTAACCTTCATGCACCTGCCAAGTATTTGGGAGAAAGGGCATAAAAGGCTGGGGCTGGGAAGAAGAGGTCAGGATATATTCTTAAGAGAGAGATCAGGACCACAGGACTTTCTATGCCCACATCCACAGGAAAGGGCATATGATAGCTGCTGATGCTTGGGATAAAACGTGCCATACTGCTGTTACTATCAGCTATTATATATGTGACATATTCATCCTTCAAAAGTGTGAATAGGTAGTTCATTGTAAAACAATAAGCTATCTCTGAACCCTCGCTTTATGGTCAAACACATACAACCTTTAGTCAAAAAGTGTAAACAGAAAGAATAAGCATTAAAATGTGAACTAATTCTGATGTCAGTAATAATTTACTTTCAGGATATATTAAAAAAATTCAAGCAAAATAAAATTTGGAAATACTGACAAAGCAGCTCAAATAAATGAAGTATACAACACCCAGATAAGCCACCCAAAACTTCCTGAAGAAAAATATATATTTTAAGAATGAAAATATTGTATAGGAAGTTGAGGACTGGAAAGTACCAGTAAGATATYCACTTGTTAAGGAGTATCACGGCTCTCTACTTAGTTTTTTTCTAACTACAAAGAAAAATGTCCATTCATTTCCTGGAACATTTATGTGTACAGCGTTATTCCTTGTATGCATGATGTAGTTCTCCCCTCTAAAGGGCCTACTTCATACTAGAAATACTTGCTAATATTAACAAAATGCCGGCAGTTTTCTTGAGAGGCACTGGGAGGTGCCTCTAATTCTCTAATTCTAAATTACATAGACATCACTTCAATTTAATTTATGTAGGAGAAATGTCAAGTGTCCATGAGAGTGGACCTCCTGGGAAGCATTCAGAAATGTAGATGTAAGGCCCATGCCTGCTCCTATTTAGTCACATACAACCTTAGAAGCAGTGACTTGAAGCTGAGAAGGGGTATTCTCTGGCTCTTGAGCCTGAACCTTTTTCCAGGCATTTATTTCCAGAAGTGCCTACATTTTTAGTGCTTGACTTAAATGAGTAGTGGTCTTCTAACGTAGTTTCTAAGGATCTGGATACAGCACTTCGTAAAGAAAGTCATCAGGCAACCGTAATTAYAAATGTCTCTATAATAATTTCCACTGATATTTCCAACTACTCAGGGAGCAGGTGGCTGAATATTTATACCAGATTCTTCCTCGTGGACTCTGAGAGCCTCCCGTACAACTAAACAGCTAAATATATCTACATTTCCATCTTACCTCCTGCCTCCACACCCCTACAAGCATGTGTTTTTACAYTGACTTTCTTCTTTTCTGTGAGGGAAGAGTGTACTGTGGGGAAGCACAAATAAAAAGCCATGGTCTTTAAATTTGATTTGAAGGTGGCAAGTTTTGTGGTGGTTTTGATCTCCTCCAGGCATTCCATAATCGTGGGCCAAGTTGCCTAGAGATCTTTGTCTCCCACCCTTCCAAGTCTCTCTGTTGTTGCTGACAGATCCATTGTTTTGGAAGCATGTAGCTGTCATGGGAGGTCACGATCTCAGAGGAGCGAGGCAGTCCCTTCGCTACTTTTGGTTGGGCTTTGAAGATAAAAATGGTAAATTTGAACTTGGGCACAAGTGCATTTGTTATGAAGCCTTCCCTTTTGCTCTCTGAAAGCTTGTGCCAATAGTCTGTTGGCATCGTAATAACAGTTTGCCACAGATTATGACGATTGTTATCCACATTTATGTTTTAATAGCAGAAGTCAGCTGCTTCTATACCAGGCCATAGCACCTGGTATAGTGCAAACATATAGTAAGTGACAATTACTTAGCCAAAGTGTTTACATCTGACTTTTATATTCCTGCTGTTGCATCCCCTTAGTTGTCATCAAAAACTATCTACAGTGACATCAGAATAACGTCAACGTGATATGCCTTATAAGTTTAATTTGCGTATGAAAACRGAAAAAATACTGAAAGTGAATCCCTTGGGAACTATTTAGAAATACAGAGAGGCTCATGCCTGTTCCAATATGAAAAAAAGTCTTTATTACACCACTGATGATCTATTACATCTTAGATGAGACTGTGTCCTCCTGCATTACGCCTGGAATATATACCATTTCAGGGCACATGGGGAACATTTACTACTACCACCAAACTAACAGGCACATGCCCAGTTGGTCCTGACGGTGCCCTGCGTTACTGTTTCTCAGGAACCAGCGCTGCCACTTGTCTTGCAAGTTCAATTATTTTTTTCCTTCCTACACACACGCTCTGTCATCTGCAGTACAAGTACCAGCAGAGTGGATTAAAGCTGCCTGTCAGCTTTCCCTGCCTGCGCTGAGCTCACAGAATAGGCTGGACTCACAGCGCGCTGGCCCTGCTCCTGCTCCCGTTGGCACATAAATCAGCTCCAGTCTCYGGCAGTGCATCCCTCTGGCACACGACAGATGTGCGGCTGCCCCTGCCCCAGTGCAGCTGGACAAGCTAACAACAGCACCAGCCGGGTGCTTGCCCAGCTTCAGCTACTGTTAAACTGGAAGAAGAATAAAGCACATTTATACTGGTATATCAGCAGGCATACAAGGGGCTGAAGTGGTGCAACTGCACTGGAATAAAATAAAGAAATAAAACAAATTCTAAAAGGCTTAACAAAACATTTTTAARAGCGACAGACATACGTTGGCTCAAGAAGTGGTTAAAGCTGTCTGCGCTAAACATCACGCGCCTGTCTACTCCCAAGCCTGCGTCAGCAGCTCCGGGTTCACTGAATGCTAGTGCTATATCAGATAACCCGAGAGTGAGGAATGAGAAAAGAGAGCTACAAAGGGAAGCATTTGTACTCCAGCCTGCCCTGAGCCACCTGAGGGAAACTGCCAAGCAATCCCTCTGCTGGCCAGTATTATACATTAAAGCTGCTGTGTCACCTCTTTCAAAATATGCTCTTTCCGATATGCAGGAGTGGGGCATTTCTGCTCAGGTCATGCTCTTGTATCGAAGGAACCCCAGCTATAYGCATTAATACTGCTGAAATTCTAGACTGCTGCTGGAAAAGAAAACCCAGCGATGGCTCAGTGTCCTAACAGCAAACCCTGTCTCCCCGGGAGAGCACGCTACCAGCTACCGCTACAGGTGTGCGGAGCCCCTGCACCAGCAGGCAAGAGCAGGCCATTAAATACCCTCTGTACCCAAAACTGCAGCGTGCAAACATCAAAGTCGACCTTGGCCATGTAGCACCAATGCATTAGAGCCACGTGTCACTTATTCTCATCTCTGCCTGCTGGGAGAGCATTTAACGTAYACTAGATAAATACAGTCATCTCATAGACCAGTTCAGGGGAATTAGGAGGAAAGGAACCTTATCAGCRATGTTTATCCCTTGTTCATCTGTAAAAGGTTATATTTAGCCAAGCTGCCAGCCGCTACTTATTCACATGGTTTGCAGAATCCATAGATATGTTGTTGTTTAGCCACGGAAGCACTGTTAATCATATTAAAACCAGAACAAACACCCTCTATATCATTCATCCATGCCAAGATGATGCATTAGCAGCGGCGGCAGGTAAAGCTAGCTCAAAGTGCTGAGGCAAATGTTACCACCTCAGCTGAAGTCCCCAGAGGGGAGCACTCGCTAATTTTTTCAAAGTGTAGATAAGCTCTTAACAAGGGGGTGGTTTTGTGGTACTCCCTCTTCCTTAAATGCATTTCTATCTAAGGGAGTTATTCTCACCAAAATCCAACGCAGCCACTTCCCCTGACTGGACACTGTTTGAAGCCATGCCCAAGATAAGAAGCCTGGACCTCAAGAGAAATTATAAAAAAGAGGCCAAACTATAGATCATGTGAAGTACCCTTGTAACTATGGTCATCAGAAGACTTTGGCCTCTGGGCAAACGCTGTGCGTTTAGATTTTGTTTTGCCAAAAAGGTAAAAATGACTATGAAAAATGTTAATGAAAACACAATACCTTTAATAAAAATCATTGATATTTCCTGTCAAGAGAAAGGGAATAGCATAGTTTTGGCCCAGATCTGCTAGCATCAGTACCTATTGGGCATGAATGGCACAACTTTTACCAGGTCTTTGCTTTTGCAGAACAGGAACATTAGCACCTGCCAAGTACAAGAAAGCACTTCTGAGCAATAAGGAAACATTAGTTAAAAAAAAAAAAACAAAAAAAAAACCACCTCATAGTTTTCAAAACTGAGTTAGTGTGAAAACTATCATTCCTGCTAGTAACGTTATCACTTCTTATTTCAACTAGATTAGGTGGAATTTTAAAGTTTAAAAAAAAAAGAATTTGTACTGAGTTTAAAATTTTAAAAATTAAAATAAATCTATTTCACAAGTAATTAATCACTTGCTGACTAACATTCCTTTGAAGCTGCTTGACTGAATTACCATTGTTTCCATTTTGTAATCACGTCTAGAATGGCCATGCCTTGAGGACACTTCTTTTGATGTTTTATGTTACGAGCTCCCCTGAAAACCAGGCAGCTTTGGGTAACCTGGTGTCCGGAGTTTTCYGGATATGGGTGAAGAGAGGAATTCTCCCTCGTCAGGGAGGAGTYGCTGAACACCAGGAAGAAAGTCCCCTTCTTAGTGGTTGACGGGAATAGGGTAACTAGGTTGCAGAAGTGAGGAAAAGCAACCTGATGCGGAGGAGACGATGCCCTTTGTGATATCCCTGTGTGTGAACAAARGGCCCCTGGCAGCGGGGAGAGCTCGCAGTTATAGTTTTCAGTGACCCACTTGCTCTAGCATAGCCTGAATTTGTTGACCTTCAGCATCTAATTCAAATGTTAACTATACGCTTAGGCTCTGTTTGAGAGGGTTGTTTGGAGAACTTTGTCCTGTGAATTTGTATTTTGMCAGTTTAATCGGTTCTGTCTCATTGGGCTTGTAACAGGGGTGCTTGTGAAGATCCAATCTGACAGACTGCAGTGTAAAAAGGAACATAATAAAATAATTTCTTCAGACCAATGCTTGCGAAAAGGGAGTCTTGAGCACTATGGAACAGGAAAAGGAAAATACAGAGGAAAGTAAACCTGATCTTAGCCCTGACAGCTCAGTTTTGTTATGGCAATAAATAACTTTTTCTCTGCTTTAGTTTAATGTACATTAGTTAATGCAGAAATAATTTTCAAGAGCAAAGTGAAGAAATACCAGTTGTTTGAGAAGGAGGCTGGGACTAGAGAGAACGAGCTCACCTGACACAAAGGGCAGCAGAGAAATTTGAAAAGAAAATGAAGGGAAAACCCTGCAGCAGAGAGGGGTCAGGAGAAGTGTGCCAGAAGGACTGATATTCTAAACATCTGAATTTTCAGCTGTAGATATCTTTTGCCTATCTTCTGTTTTTTAAACTAGTTCTCCTATAGCCAGAATACTTTTGGAGGCTTTCATCCCTAAAACTCAAGGCAGACAAAATGCTTTCTAGCTTTTAAATGGAGGGGAAAGTGATGCACAGGTGCAGTCATTTGTCCAAGGTCCCCCCAGCAAGTCAGTGACAAAATCAATTAACATCTTGTCCGCTCAACCCCGGGCCATGCAGAGAAGACCAGTCTACGTGATGTGGATCAAACTGATTGCACAAGCCGTAATCGGAGATATTTTAAGTCTGTGCAACAAAAAAGATGGATAAAGTACAGATAATGTTTTATTTACGTATTATAAATCTACATCCTAGGCCAGAGCTTCAGCTTGCGTTAGTGTTTCACTATCATATGTTACATTTATGTAGATGTATGTATCTCTCCATAAAATATACTGATGATGCAATATTTCCATTGTTAAGCTGTCAGTGAAATGTTGACCTTTGCTCCTCCTAAAACAAACTTTCCTGTCAATCAAAATCTTGTTATACATGGATATGACATTAGTCCGACGAATAACAATCTTGTTGATGGACAGCTCATCTGCAATGACTCTCTTTTTAAATTGCCTGGAATTTAAAGCCTTGAACAGCAAGCTAACAACACTCCCCTATAACCTGAGAACTATACTTAAAAAACTGCAATTAACAGCCATATGGACTATATGTTTCCCAAAGCAAACAAGTAAGCTGGAGAGTTGTAAGCATCTGGGGCTGCACCTAAAAATTAGGGGAAGCACAGAAAAATGCTTGGCAGAGCTTTTTGCTGAAGGAGGCTGAAGTTTAAACTGGGAAACCTGCAGTGTGTTCTTTTTAGTGACTACCGGTTTAGTCAAGAACAGAAGGTGAAACAAGCAGTAAAATTTAGAGCCAAAAAATAACTGATTTCTAAACCAAGAGAGTCAGCGACATAAATTAGAGCCACCTTGGGATTACTGTGGCTTCCACCAGCTTATAGCAGTCACTCTCTAGGGGACCGCACACCTTCTAATGCTAGAGAAGTAGTAATGAGCCAGCACCATCAGTTAAACTGTATTTGCCACTCAGCAACATAGTGCCTCTTAGTGCCCAGTTATGGACCAGCTCCTTGTCTTCGGGTCATAGGGTGATTCCGGTTGGAAGGGACTGCAGGGGTCTCTAGTCCAACCTCCTGCTCAGAGCAGGGTTGGTTATGAGATCAGACCAAGTTACTCAGGCTTTATCTAGTCACACTGTGAAAACCTATTCATTTTGGTTGAAAATTATCTCATTACCACAGTAATTTCCAGGGAGGGTGACTTACAAAGAACTCTACCTCTCCTACCATTTATCRAATAGGGAAACAAAAAATTACTGTGATAGAGAAGAAGAAAGGCATTCATCAGGGTAAATTAGAAAGGACACGCTTGTTTGAACTGATCATTATAGCTGCCAAACAGATACCCAACTGCATTTTGTGCCATTTTGCTCTCTCTACTGTCAGAAAGACATCGAAAAGGCTCATCTGTTTTCCACTGCACCATTCATATACTCTTACCTTTCTTATGACTAGAAAGGCTTCAGTTAACTGCCAGGAGGCATTCAGGCTTAGTATCTTACTTCAAAAAGCTCCAGCAAAATGCAGCAGCGTAGGAGCGCAGACCCACGGGAGTCCACACGGCCGAACATACCCACCTGGTGAATAACTCATTCAGGCTGCAGCTCCCCAGCAGCCAAAGCTCACCTCTCCCCTGGCTGGGGTGCTCTTACCCAGTCAAGAGATCCTGCCCTCCTGCACACCAGCCTCAAAAACAACTACAGAAGAAGAGAGAACAGTATTTCTGCCAGCTTAGTGCACTGAACTGGTTTGGGRAAAAGGCGCTAAGAAGAGCTTCTGCAATCAGAAATTCAGAAGCTGGCGTGAAGGGCAGGCAAGAACATGCTGCGAGGGCCAAAGGAGAGGCTGAAACAGTGGCAGCCACCAGTCAGGGGTGAGAGCAACACTGTGCTGCTGCTGGCATCTCGGGCAGCTCTTCAGCATCCCTCAGGTTTAGCGGTGTTTCAGTCACATCCTGGCTAACAAGATTCTCCTAATGAGAATAACTCTCAAAAGACACAACATGGCGAGACAGCTCCTGTGTTCCAAGGGCTGAATCCGACACGTGTAGGATGAATGATGCAGACATGCAGGATGCTGAATGACGCAGAACTCACACTATCAAGTGTCCATCAGACACTCAGGCCCGTATCACTGACGTATGCCATAACCGTTTAACTCAATGGCTTCCTTTGCAGCACGGAGGATTTCCTTAGGGTGCACTGGGATAAGGAAGTAGATTACTTAACAAGAGCCCACAGTGTAGCTTTCCTTTCTCTTTTCACTTTGCCTTTCCCACATATACTCTCTTAGCTCTAACTCTAGCCTGTGCTTCAAAGCTGTGGAAAGGGAAAGCTTTAGAAAACAAAACCCGACCTGTTGATTTGCTTTTCTCCCACTTCCACCAGCTTTGCAAAGGTAACAAAATGTTATGGTGCTAATGAGGCTTCTCCATTCCCCTAGGTGTAGTGGAAGGACACTGCCCCTCACCTTTATGTAGGAGGCAAGTTCTTGGTCCCTCCGAGGTATAATGGATTTGTTTCATGGGGGAGACTGAGGCAAAACCATCTCCTTGCACCAGGGGAGCTCCGTCATTCGTAGGTACCAGAATGTCACCATCCCTGTTCAAAATTTGGAGTGCAGTGCCTAGGGATTCGCTCAGGTCGGTCAAGTTTTAATTCAACATGCACTTTGCTATAACTTTGTGGAAGGGGCTAAGGAACTAGACTTTGGGACAGTCATTTTATTAGTATAGTTTTCGTTATATAAAATACTAAAAGTTGAAAAGTGCTGGGTGCTCTTTGATATTACCAGATCCAGTCCTGCTTCTACACAAGGTAATAAGGAACAAGTTCCATCACCTAGAATGGGAGCAGACTCAGGTACAGCCAGGTGGTTTGCAGGGCAGATTTCACCCCAACCTACACCAGATGCTTAGCCACAGAGCTCCTCCTTTCACACCTCTTTCCGCTCTGTAAAACTCTCTTCTCTGAGAAATCATGTCTTGTAACTCAGAGAAAATAAAGTCTATATTGTTCATCAGGGCCACATGACAGGTTTGTATGACTTACAGTTCCTGTAACTTAAGCAAAGACAAGAGAGGAGGATTGAAAGCAGAACTAAAGGAGAAAGCACTATGATATTCTACATTTATTAACCACAATGCTATAGAATCATTGCTGTAAACAGCAGTATTTTGGTGTAACATTGAGAGAAGATCTATTAAAAAACAAAGTCTTGAATCAATTGAATTTTCTAATGATAATTAAGAAAACCACCCCACAAGGCATCCAAAACAACAAAAAAAATTAACCCACAAAATGCAGTATCTGAAATATTAGATTCAAAGTGTTGTTGTTTTTGTGGGTGTCACTTTCAGATTTGGGAAATTACAGGCACTGTGATAAATATTTCAGGCAGTTGATTACAATGAAAAGTAATTAACCCAGCTACAACAACAGGTGTTGTATAGGGAAATGCTGGCTTTTATCATGAAGTTGTGGGTGCATGTGCTAAGTGCGTTCGTCATTTTCTCCTCTCTTTTATTCAGAGGATGCCCTGGGGAAAGTATTCCAGTGCCAGCATTTATAGGATATAATGAAACCCTATTAAATATGTATCTGACTGCTAACAACTGTGTAGAGAAAGAATATCCTAACTATGGTTATGTAAGGCTGTGCATTCAGCCTGTTTTGGTAGCAGTAGTCCCATCTGATTGCACTTACTGCATACTTCTCATTTTGAGTTGAGGGGGAGAAKTTTTATTTTTGTGTTCCTTTGCTTCATTTTCTGATTAGCAAACGCACGTAATGGTATTCAGAACCCTACTTGCTTTAAAAGAAATAAATAGTCAAGTCAATAATACTCAAAATACCCAGGTTTATAAGTGTCAATATAGCTGTCTGTGAATAAGWAGGGAAAAATCTTAAAAGTGAAAAATAACAGATGCCTAGATGTTCAGAGAGCTAGCTCCTAGCACACACACAGGTTTTCATCTTGTTATACTTATTCACTTTGAGCCTGCTCCTGTCACCCAGACACAAACAAAAATCTCAAGGATTTGTAAGAGAAGGTTCGGAGAGTCACCATGAGAATAAGACTCATCTTTTCAGCGCTCTGTTTCCGCAGAATTGGCCCTAACATAGAAACTGTCAGTGAACATATTTCAACCTTTTTTCCCCCCAAAAGCTCAAAGTACACTCATAAGTCTTGCTCTTCCCTCCCGCTTGCCCAGGCAAGGGAACAGAGGAGTTGTGCGTCTCTGGTTTTCCTGGCTTTCTCTAACCTGCTATAACCTTCCTTGGTCTCTGAGGGGTCTCCATTTGCTGTACTGGCAGGTAAACTACGGTAGTAAATGGAGCAAGCAAGCCAGGCGAGCTGCTCCTGCACAACGCCTGGGAGAAAACAGCAGTGGTTTTACTGACTGGAGCCGTCTTCTCTTCCAGATAATGAGACTTTCATCCCTTACTTTTTTGCTAGAGGCATCTTGGGCTGCCTTGGCCAGTGGCTGATGGAAATGGGCCAGGCTCTGCAGTTTAGAGCAGGATATCCTCTATACACCTGAATTCCTCAGTACCCGTGGGAAGACAGAAGCCCTCATCTCTTACGTGGAGGGAGAAGTCCATGTTTTTCAGCATTATCATGTGCAATAATGAAAGTGGTGCCTAACAGACAAAACTGGAGACAGACTAAGGATGGCTCAGTTCTCAGCTCTGCCGCTGGTTAGCTGGGACATGACGGTTCCCCTTCCCTGCCCTCCCTTCCCTGCCTTTGCAGTGGGAGAAGGGCACTGCTCTCCCTCACAGAGAGCTTTGAATAGCCAGACAGCCCAGTATTGATGAGCTGCAAACTCTCTGAACTCATAAACTTGGAATTTTCTTTCCTCTTCACAGGTTATTTCTCATTAGAGAAATAACTATGTGGCAGCATTGAAAAGAAAAAGTTAGTATAGATTCTTATGGATTTCCTCACAAATAATACACTTAGCTGCATACATTCCCCAAGGAAAAGGGGCAGAGAAAATATGTTTACTATAGCACTTATGATTTTTCTCAAGTTTGAACACATATAGGGCATAGGTTTGTAAGGCGAGTTTGTTTGTCTAAAGACAGACAGAATTCTCTCTCTGGAACCAGTTACATGATTTACGAGGGAAGACTTTTCAGCCTCTACACGGCCTTAACTGCCTCTAAACAAGCTCATAAAGTGTAATGTTCTTCCCATCTAAGGCTGCCTGAGTTCAAAAGTCGTCTCCTGCTTGTGCAGACTGCCTCATAAACTGTGAATTTACGGGGAACAGGTTACATCCACTGACCTCCAGAGACAAAAGCTGAACCTGACATTGATTATTTAATATCTTACTGACAGATGCAGCTCAGAACAAAAAATATTTGACTACAAGCATTTGCAGATCTGAGCTATTAGTTTGGGGTTGGATTTTAAAAATCCAGTTTGGGAATAGGTGCCTGCCACATTACTTGTCCATTACCAAATACTATCACAAGCCTCTTAATGAAGAGCTGTCTTCATCATCCCAGAGCTAAAGCCATTTAAAAAAAATCCAGTCACATGAGAAAAATATGAYTGCTTCAGACAACTCCATCTCTAATAGAGAACACATGAAGCAGATTATGTCTTGAAAAAGAAAGACCAGACAACATGAGAAAGGTAGGTAGAAAAGATATTTGAGGGTAAAGGGCCAGACCCAAAGCCCACGGTCACCAGAAGATTTTGATTTAAGCCTCAAGTGTCTATCCTACACCTCCTACCTAAACAGCAACAAACAACATATAATCCAAGTACTAACACATCTGTCAGAAAAGGTTTCTCTGGAAGATAGTGCCTTGACATCTCAAGATTGACTGATAATTTTAATAGAGTCTGTTATCTGGAGGGGGGGTGTTTACTCCTGACAGTCAGTAACACAGCATTGGTGTGTACGTGCACGCGTACACTGCACATATGCTGCAAACACAGGCATTTTCTGGCACCTGTAGGCTTTTCGCTGCAGAAATATTGCTGTGCTGACAGAGGCAGAAGGAATATGCCTAGCCGGTTCTGCCCTTCCCCGGGCTGGCGAGCGCAGCCCCCAGCAGCCTGTACGCTCAGCACATACCACCGTGTCATCGGCTCCCTGGCGTGCCTGGGGCTGCCGCAGCTCGCCCGCCCGCCCGCCCGGGCGCTACCGCGGGCAGCCGGCAGCGCTCTGCACCGCTGGCTGGCAAGCTGCTCTTGGCGGCTACGCGCGAGGAGGAGGAGGAGGAGGAGGAGGAGGAAGAAGAGTGGACGAGCAAGGAACTGAACTGCAGGAAAGCGCTCCTTTTTGTTTGACCAAAGCCAAACTGTCCCCAGCAAAGGAAGCGATGGATTTTTTCCTAGAAAGGGTCCGGCTGCCTCCTGCAACTGTTTCATGCTGCGCTGCATCAGGTCTTATGCACGCTTCTGCCCTGAGGTTTCTGTGCGTATATGAAGGGTGCGTGCTCATCCCCACATAATTCTGACAGCTGGAAGGGCCAATGAATGTATTTGCCATTTTGCTCTCAAAAATAAATAGAAGTTAAACTTTTCAAGAAAACTAATTTCATTAGGAAAGCAAAGCAGCTGTAACAACAGGCAAGCGCTGTTAAATAAATCCTATGGCAAAAGCTAGTAAAAGCCAAGCAACTTAATGTCTTCAGGGAGTTTTTCTCTCCCTTTTTATAAAAGAAACAGTTACAACAATTTCACTTAGGGCTTTAAAGGGTCCATTTTAGTATTGTACATAACATCATAGTTTTATTCAGTCTTACAATTTATCGTGTGGGAAAGAGGAGAAGCAATCTGAAGTTCATCCCCTTGCAAGAGCTTGAAAAATAGCAAGGCTAAGAGGGGGTTGTGGTATCTCTTGCCACACATGTGAAAATCCACCTGACTTGACCAAGTTATAAGGTACTGAAAACCTCTGTTTGCAAAAGTTCAGAAGCAGCTTGTTGACAGACACATTCCCCGAACTGCCCAGAGGGTGCTGCATTCCACAGCTCTAGGCACCAAATGAAGCTTCTGAAGAGGCTCCTCCTTCTGCCGTAGCCTGCTGGAGCCCTCCGCAGAGGAGCTGAGGGCAAGCAAAATGCTCTTTCTTGTACCGCTGCCTCTCAAAGAGTGGGGAGGAAGGGGAGGAAGACAGCTGGGCAGCCTGGGACAGCACAGAGAGCAATGAAAGCCAGCAAGTGGGTTAAGCACAGGAGGAGCGAGGCTGCAGCAAGGGCGGGCGCAGAAAGTCCTAGGAGGCAACTTCAGACTAACAAGCCTCAATACCTCCCCCGATGACAGCAATTACTTTTGAATCCTAAGAGCAAAATGAATTTCTAACTACCACTAATAGCAGTTCCCTTCCAGCATAAGACCTAATTACTGCTACCAGTATACCATTAGCTCAAGTCACAGAAGTCTACCCAGATCCAGTCCTATTCATGGCCCACATAGGCATTAATATGAAGCGAAATTACAGATATTTTCATATTTTAGTTTATTTGACTAACAACTTAGAAAAGCGAAACACACACACACACACACACAAATCACAATAAAGGCACCTTAAGGTTGCAACACCAAAGCCTTAGAAATTCAGTAAATACTAGAACTCAAGTCGCTGTTGCAAACACACTGTAATATCTCCTATAACTATGCTAGCACAGACTGTTTTCTTTTTTTCTATAGGATAATTGTTTCATTTAATGCATTTGTGGAATGAATTGGGGTTGTGCAATAAGAAAGGCTGCTTCCTGTCTCAAGTGTTGCCGAAATTGCAAGTGGTCTAAAAAGATTCCAGGAGTGCGGTGGCCTTATGCTTTAGATCGAGCATCAGAGAAAGAGCCTTTTCTAGACAGTATTTGTGTTGCCTGCTACAAACCCGTTCACTAACGATAGGCAAGGAACATAACCAGGTTTTTCACCAGTGGGCTGTAATTTCTATCCAGCTTGGAAAACCCTGCTTCCRACATGCAGAAAAGCTGAGTACAATGGTTGGGGCTGAAGCCATGACAGCTGCGATGCCTGCTACGGGACCATAAGCATCTTTGACTGACCACTGCAAATCAGTTCAAACTTTAGGCACAGACTCAGTATCACCCTTTTCCCAACAAACAAACTACTGCCTCACCCTAAAGAAGAGTCAGCCTCATCCTAAAGAAGAGTCATGGAGCTAAACAGACGTCTGTGAAATACCCAGACACCTAAAAAGCCCCCACAGAAAAGCCTGTGAATACAAGAGCTTGTTCGTGTACAGACCAGGATATAAACCATGTACAGTAAATAAGACACAAGGGCAACTGAACCACATATTCAGGAGGTCAGTACATACGTTCACAACAGCACTCACTGAGCAAATTAACTGATGCTGCTATCTTGTGCAGAAGAAAAATATTCTGTARTCATGTACTTGCAAAAAGGAAGTCTCAGAAGCATTTAGAGACACGAAAATCTGCCTCAGGAAGCAAGTTTTCATGGCAAAAATTATTCTGGCATTGTGTAACTTCTGAGATCCATCTTTCCCATTTTTTTATGTTGTTTATAAATACTTTATAGACAGTTACTTTTTGTATGTAGTAGAGTATGTACAACACCTTTCAGAATGATGCATTAACTCAGCTCCTATTAACAGACGGTTATATTACTTCTGGGAAGCAATTGCTACAAGATTGTAAAACACTTTGTTCTCAGAGTGGTTTTAGACATTAATTTATATCTAAAGAGACCCCTTTGGGGTTGCTCTTAACTAATTGAATGATAATCAGGTCACTTCCTTTGGCTTTTTTTTTTTTWWAAAAAAGTCAATAAACTGACAAGCAGTTCCTTTATAATAGGGGCTTGAATTTAAACGTCACGTTAGCCAGGCGGTGGCATACACATCTAGAGAAGCAGCAGGCGCAGAATTTGGGGTGCTAGCCGTGGAGGGATCCTGAAAACACAGGCTTGGCAAAAAGGCCTAGAGGGAGCCTGTGTGTAGTATTATTTACAGACAGCACAGCTGTGCTGGTGACTCAAGTAAAACACACTGACTAAATATAATCTGAAGCCAGAGATAAGTAAGTGTTTCAAAGATGTGTCTGTACAAGAGGCACATGTTTAGCTTTTCATGCATCACAATGGATGTCCCACATGAACTTTTTTATTCTTCAGGTTTCCTTCAGCCCCCGACTGTCCCTGTCACCCRGTGCCAGATGGGAAGTGAGAGCTAAGCCGATCCATCTCTTTGTGGTGGAAACCCCCCGAGCTTTGGCTACAGGTTACTGAAGCCTTCATGAAAAATTCAGAGCTGGTATAACAAGCTTGCTGAAAGTGAAATACATGTCACATTATCCACCCTCCCTTTTTACTAGCACTAGACCATCATTGCTGAAAGCTAGAAAATGTTATTGTAACAAACTTTTATATGCATATAGATGCATAAGTGAGCATTAAATCCATCACTGTTTTTGCCTTGTTAATTTAGCAGTAAAGTTAATACAGTGTAAAAACTATGGAGGGACAAAAGAGCGGAGAGAATGGATTGACAGAGATGTGTAGGGAAAAGGGACATCAAAAACTACTAAGCTGCTGAAAAGATTGGGACGTGGAAGTATTTTGTGCCTCAGTGCTTATTGTTGTTATGCATTAGGTGTAATTCATTAATGGCAATATACCACTTAAATTTCTGAAACTATTCTGAATGCTAAATTTAGTGCCTTTTTAAGGCATGACTTGCCATAAGAGGAAGAGACCAAGYAAAACAGTGGAACCGCCCAAGTAGAAACTGGCTTTGAGATTTGGTCCAACCTTTCTATTTGTGCTTTTGCTGGGCAAGTCTGAGGGGACATTCCCTCCCAGCACTTACTGGAGGAAAATGCACTAGTTCATCCCTGTAGTCCGACATGCCAGGAGGAGATGAAATCCTTGAGATGGGCTGTGGAACTAATATAAACATAGCACATGGCTCTATTAATTACAGTTTCAAGGCAGTGAAGAGCAGTGGTCCCATTTCAGCCAAGCGCCTGCCATGTCACCACCGGGASAGTTTGCTTTATACCTACATACTCTGTGTATTTGTAGGGAAAAGCACAGAGAGAAGGATAAACTAGAGAGAGGTTGTATAAGGACTTCATGGTCAAGATAAACAAAGACTCTATAAGGCACTGTTTCTTTCTTCATCAAGGCTTGATGCAGAAAGAAGGCGAACACAAAAGGTTGCCTGGCAAGGTGCCGCCAAGGCGTATGGAGCGCTCCGCCTGCTTGGAGCGCCCGGGCCCCCCACGACAGGCGCATGGCAACTCGCCGCGGGGAGAGCAGCCATGTCCGTCCAAGCTGCATGCCTCTCGGGGAAATACAGGTCCTTCGAGATGCAGTTTGTCCTTCGTATGCGAAGGTCTTACGCAAATGAAGTATGCACAGAGAAATCTCCTTAGCACTTGGCTAACAGGGCTTCTTCTAGACCTGAAGCTAAGGTGCAAAATTTATTTCAGGTCACACACACACATTCCAATGGCTCAGGTACTTACATTTTGGAGGCACTGATTTTGGAGCTATTGAATGATCACTAATTCAGTTCAGTTATTTCAGAAGTATTATTAAGCTACTGAGATTACAGGGGGGAAAAAAAAAAAAACTTATACAAACCAGTTCTCCGAAAGTAACATTACTAAAAAAAGGACCATTTTAAATGGAAATTTTGTTATTACAGCAGAGGCAATAGAKTAGGCCTCTCAGCAGTCTTAGTGGAGCTTTAACATTGAACGGGGCTTGATCCAAGCCTGATGGACATCTTTACATGGAAAATTTGGTGTCAACACACATAAACAAACTGTGAAACTTCTTACAAGACCAACACTCTCCTTCCAACCAAATGAAAACCTGTTCTGCATCCACAACCCGCCCAATTCACTACTACAAATGGTAGCGAGTGTTCTCTCTCGTCTGTCCTTTTTGGAGTGTCACCCTGTGAGTCTCCATTAAATGCATCAACAGCTATACCTTAATTTAGAAGTGTATTTATCTGAATGGTTTCAGCTCTGAGGAGTAAAGTTATGAGACAACCTGTTTCTAAAGACAACTTCCTAACAATATAATCCTTTCTGGCAGGTTCAGCAAGTCATCAAAGAGCCAAAGAAAAAAATTCTTGACATTTTTAAATTTGATGCGCATATAAACTGTATTTCTAAACCTTTAGTAAATATTAAAGCTCTTCCCTATCCAAACAACTAAACATGAGGTTTTAGGATAAATATTCATGTAACAACTTTAACAGATGACCTCAGAGGGTCTACTGGTGGAAAAAATGAACTACATGGGCATCATTTCCATTGCTACAGAAGGACAGCTGCCTCCGAAGCGTAACATCAATTGCTAATGCTGCACTACAGCCTTGCAAAGCAGTTTGGGCCAGGACTTGACGATGTTGTATTGATCTGCAATTGCATGGATAATCAAATAGATAAGAAAACAAAAAACAAACAAAAAACCCATAGCTGCAATATGGCAAGACCTTAATCTTGTTAAAAAAAAAAAAATACCACAAGACTGTAAATGCTCAAGATAATCTGAATGCAGAGTTTAAACATCATCTGTGAAACAGTTCCCACAATGTGGTCTTCTGGGGGCAGAAGGAGCACTCTGAAGTTTAGGAGCATGCTTCAACTCTTGAAAGCAATAATAAAATGCTCTTCATTCTTCACATCCCCTTCTACAGTGATGTTTTATGCTTTGTTTCTCATCAGCTGAAAATATTACGCAGCACTGTACCTACAGTCATTATATGGAACAATTTAATGGAGATGAGAGTGCCACTAAACCACCTAAGAATCTTTTATAGCACTTACCTGGTAGCACAGGCTACCTTAGACTCTGGGGCCATTGGTGGTTCCTAAAACTCCTGTTTTATGTTTCACCTACAGTCTAGACAACTAAAAACCATCAAACCCTACTGGCAGAATAGAGGCAGTCTTCAAGATAATTTTATGTGCTGTCCCCAGCTTTGCTAAAAATCTCACGCTTGCAGTGGGCCTATAGATGATAACAGCACCATCTCTTGTGGGGGGGGGATGCAATACCCCAGCTCCACATGGGGCTAAGCAGCATCTACCTCCCTTTCCACAGCCTCGTTTCCTTGGGAAGAAAGCCTGGAAAGAAGGGCACGAGGCGCTCCCCAGCCAGCCCGCACAGGCCAGTGGTGGGACGGCAGGACATGCCGCAGAGCTCGCCCACCTCCCAGCAGGCAGCAGCGCTGCCCACGTGGGCTGCTTATTAGCTCTGCCTGCCTGCATCAGCCTCAGCCTGGCAATTCCTTCCCGTTTCAGTAAACCACGCGTCCCTCCTCCCTCGCGGCCTGGCGGACTCCATGCGCAGCAGCAGCCCCAGTAGAGGCACTAAATATAATCTTTCTTCTTAACAATTCAGCTGTACCACCCAGAAGTCTATTTCCTCGCATATCTCACTTATGTGTCGTACATACAGACAACAACAAGCGCCTCTCCACATCATTTATAACATTTACTTTCTCCTGGAAAAACAGACCTTTGCCTTTATTATACAGTGTTTAGATTAAAGCATACTTACTTGCAACAACTACATGCTTGCTCGGAGAGTTTAGATAAGAGATTTCAGGCTAAAGAGTAGTTTATTCAGATATAGTCTTATTTCTATACATGTTTCTTGCTCTCCCAATTGCTTTTTGCTGAGAAAACTTTACCGTAATCACGTCTGCATGAATACTTCCTAACAGGAAACCACACAAGCATGATGTGTACGTGAGCTACTGGAGAGCATTGAAGTAGGTCTCACAGTCACACTAGGAAGTGAACTCAGGGACCAGAAACTCATAGCACCCTATATCTTTCTATCACTACCTCCTCTTGCCAAACTGAGGATTTCAGAAAAGAAAAATAAAGAAGAGAGTAACTCAAGTCCTAGGCAATTTTGTCCTAAGCAACTCTGCGATTTGTGACGTGGTTTTACTCAAACTTGAGGTCAAAAACACTTGCAACTTTTCCCCCAAATTACAACTTTCCTGTTGACGCTTTATAAAACTCTAGCTTTACAAGTCATATCCAACTCTGTCATCAAGCACTGGGGCAATTAACTTAATGAAAGTGATCAATAATTCACTGGCATTTTCGTTTACAGTATAAGAAGGCTTGTGACAGTTATGAATAACATGCAGTTTTGTTTGCTAAGTTTTTTTTTCTCCCCCCTCCTTCTTTCCCCCCAACTCTATTATCTTACAACCTAATCCTCTGCCTGCCTGGCCTGGCCGCTTTTACGCTCCCTCATTGTTTACCAAATGAATAATTAATGGCTGATAACCTGCAGCCAACCCCCCCCCC
>NW_020450905.1:1769123-1781284 GCF_003343035.1 Apteryx rowi | reverse complement strand
CTCTCTGGCTGGGCCATTCCCCAGCTTAGTCCAGCAGCTTGGTTTACAGGCCTCAATATCACTTACATGTTTGAAAGAAACTGGAGCAAATAGAAGTGTAACAAGGTGAAAGTTCATGTTAACRTGAGCTATAAACTTATCTATTTGCAGGTCATTTTTGTTGCATTTGTTATGTGGCAAAACTAACYATGTCTAACCTTATCTTTATAAAGTAATGCAAAAACCCAAAGAACATCTAGAGCAGCAAGCAAATCACTGCAAAGCCTTTTACCAGATTCCAAAACACTTCTCATTTTCCAGYGCCAGCCCCTCTTCCCTGCATTCAGAAGCGCCACGTGAATTCTGCACTCCTCATCGTTCAACAAAACACTCGCATCACTCATATTACCGTATTTGTTAAGCAATGCACAGATGGAGGAAAAAAAAAAGTTATCGCTCTGTCCCAAACAGCAAGTGATGCCACAGCTTACAAAAGTCTGTGGAGCAGAGCCAGCTCATGGGCACATACAGTGCTCTGTACAGGGATGAGCTTCCCCTTCAGAGCACAGACACAAAAGCTGGCTCACAGGTTATTCGTTTTGACTTTCCTGTGATGGCCCTGATTTCTGAAGACTCGTTTTTAACTTATTTTTCAAGCTCAGCATCCAAACTAAGACCTGATCCTTCTCTCCCATTAGTTTGCACTAACAGTAATTTTTTTCAAGTCACTTGGAGGAACCAAGCCCCAGACCCTGGCACTATCACAGTGCTTCTCGGATGGGGCTCTGGCCTCTCCAGCTCAAGCAGCTACGGTGAACACATTTTTAATTGCACTGAACAGAGCGGTCACAAAAGTCATCAGAATTGTTCTAGGTGAAACCTCAGCACCTACTCAAGGAAGCTGAAGTTCCCCAGACAGATGAACAAAATACTTGGAATCTGGACAAAACAAGCAAGAAATTAAAATAATAGGCATCCATTTTTCTTTTTCAAACCAAAAGTACATGTATTTTGTCAAAGAGGCACCAGAACTTTGACTGCAGCTATAACCAGAAGCATTCAGATATCTGCACTAGCGGTGAATGCACATCAGCCTGCTTTAGAACAACTGAAGGGGGCTTGTGCTTACAGAATAATGCTGATGGACTTTGTATTGGTCACACAAGCTTTTTCAGTTGGGGTTTTATGAACAAAGGAGCACATGTGCACTTGGTTTTGTTGATGGTTAGAAAAGTTAACTAGACACACCTTTTGAGTTCTCCTTCTGATGTGTGTCTTGTAAACATAACTAAGCAAAAACCGTTCCAATTGTAAAATATAATTAAATGCATCGCATACTGTATTCTTAATGAAAAAAGAACAAAATGATAAAACAAACATAAGCCAAATGCAGTAGGTTGGGAATTATTAAAATACATCTTCTTATGGAAATTGCAAAAAACAGTAATTTAGAGATGATGCTTTGTTTCAAAGGAAGGCCATATTCATGCTCCCTGAACAGCAGCAGCAGCAAGAAGCACACAGAGAAACCTCTCTTCAGTACAGTTAATTTAGCCTGATCCTCTATGATACACATCACCTTACACAATCAGACACTTGTGTATTAGGAAAAAGACATGGTTTCCGATGCCACCGCAGAGCTTCTGAAATGAAATATATTTTGGGCGATCCCCATGCAATGAGAGGGCCGGCAGCCTCTGGCAGCAGCAGCCCTGCAGACTCGCAGGCTCTGGGCAGATTGTGCTAGGTCCAGGGCCTGCCAGCCTGTCACATCACCTTTCTCTCAGCTCCCTTGAGCAAACCCCAAACCATCCCCTGGGGGACTTCAGGGACTTTCCCTGCCCTAAGTTAATGACTGCCCTGATGTCAGGGATTCTCTTAGAGCCACACGCCACAGGCCCACGTGTCTCTTCATCACGGCCAACTGCTGAAGAGCAGAAGACCCTGACAGCCTTTGGCCACAGCAGAGCTTTGGRTCCAGCCTTCACTGGCAGCCTGCAAAACCCGTACACATTTAGAGAAATCTTACTTGAAACTGAGAGGTTTTCTGCAAAACAGCTTGCAAAACACACTACAAAGCGACATTTTTTTCCCCCCACAAAATTATTTAATTTGATGAAATGCGAGGATATAAGCAGTTAGSATGAGACAACTGTGAAACTACTGCATGAAACAGGGGGCAAGAACAGACAGATTTCAGAAGAAGCAACAGTAGAGTTAGTTCAATCCCCACATACTAAGGAAAAATGGAAGAGAGGAAGAAACAGATCCTGGAGAAAGAGAAGAGTAACAATATTGTTGCGACAATATCATACCACTTAGGCTTTTCRGCTCACATAAGTGAGAAATTGCCCCAGAAATTCAGAACAGAGAAAAGAATGACTATATTTAGGTAACATTTGCAGTCAAAAAGCCTAGAGCTGCTAGCCTACAGAGCCTAGCAAGCAGGGTACTTCYGTAGCAAAATCTTCTTCTAAGAAAATACACTGTTACTTAATTTGCCAGGTAAAAACAACTGCTAAACTTTTATATTCTTTGCATTAAAAAAAAAAACAAAAAAAAACAGCTTCTGAAAAATTTAATAATCTATTTTTCTCAAGAGACATTTGTAAAGAGATTTTTAAAGACTCGGGAATCAAACAATTTCCACTAATGAGAACAGAAACATACAAAAGACACTTTGAAAAGTTTCATCCACCTGTATTTCAYGTTCAGGGTTGGGAGGGGTTGTATCCACGCTATCGTCAAAGAACCTGAGAAGGTAAAATAATATCAGAAACCGACCAAATTATCTTTTCCTTTTCCTTCTGTAATGCACACTTTACACAAAGCTTCAAAAGGAAAATCTTTCTATGCGTTTTATTACTGCCATAAAATATACGTTATAATACCATTGACATGCCACAAGACGTGTTTCTGCTGTGCTCATAACGCTGGCTTTTGGCCTAACGTCACATGGCCAAGACACGTTGTTAAGGCAGTAGAGCACACACCCCGTCGTGTGTACTCAGTTTTTATTGTCCATTCAGAAAACATCATTTTGAAAAGGAATAGAACTAAGGCCAAGAGAACCCTAATCTAGATAAAATTAGAATCAGCTAAACTTAGAGCCAAAATGCAAATAAATCCAAATTACAACTTTCTATACCTGAAAAACATTTAGCTTTTTCATTGGCTTTTCCATTGTCACATTGTACCTCCCTCTTACAACCGGACCCAAAACTTTCAGTGCTATTAGTATGAAGCAAACCTGTTCTTCAGATGTCCAATCTATTACCTTTTCTTAGGAACAACTTACCATTTTCCTTCAGACTGAGAAATAACAGTAAAAATAAAGTACCTGTGCTGTTCCATGAATTCTCCAAACAGACACAGCAACAGTCCCAGCTCAGTACTGTCCACAGGGCTCTGCCCACCCTTCCAAACCCCCATCTGCTAACCAACTAGGTCTTCATTCACACAGGAGGCTTCTGAAACACCCCTTATGGCTCCATAGTGAAGAGCGGACACCCACCATAAACACCATTGTTTCGGGGCCCTCTAGTAAAAGATTCACACAGAGTTGTAGCAGCAGTCCTTGCAGCAGGTAGTTCGTTTGGCAGGAGAAAGTGCTGTGTTGGCAAATTAACACTTGTCTGCTACAGAAACGGGAAGGAACTAAGTTTCTAAGCAAAGGAGATGAACTTTTCCTATTTTGTTTCATTTTTTTGAACCAGGATCTGTCTTACGTGGTCCAATGAGCAAAAATACCACTGGAAATAAATACTTTGATATTTAAATACAAGTATGAACTTAGTAAGAGATCTGTTTATTTTGTAGGAGGATGGATGCGTTTTACGATTAGAAAATCATCCAGCGTTCAGAAACCTAATTGGCAAAGATTAACTTTTACAAGCTTCTCTGATAAAAGGCACAGGGAGTTGGCATTTAGGGCACTGTGAAAGGAAAGATCCTCAAGGCACTGATTCAGCCAGCTCACCTGCTCTAATTTCTTTCAGATACATTTATACATTAGTTGCATAAGTGATTACAAGTTGTTCCAAGCTAGGGTTCACTGGCATTATCTGAGCGACCTCAGTAGAGACCCAAATGAGACACCCACATGACTCTAGTAAAAGTACACGTGTTTGTCAGATATTTCTTTGTGAGAGCAGAGCTTTGCACACCATAAGGTTGCACACTTAAAAATCACAGACATTAGGAATATAAAGCCAAAGTTCAAGGACCAACATCAGTATGAGACACTATGCTTGTTTTAATAATGTTTTATAACATCAACAGCAAGGGCTCTTACTTTAGGCACTGAATCCTTACTTTAACCATGTTGGATAAGTTGTTTTAGTTAAGTTTACGGGCACATCCTGTGCACTCTTGCACAGTTGAGTAATCCCATTCAACTCCAAAGGCTTATTTATGAGCATAAAGATGACTTGCAGTAATAAAGAGCTACACCCTTTTCGTTCCAGCACTCACCTGCACACTGAGAACGTTATCATAATACAAACAAGGGGGGGGGGATGGAAATCAAATTCCATTTTCAACCATGCCTGAGCAAAGCACAACTACRCAGAGAAGTATAAACAAGGATCCTACCACAGCTTCCGATTCCTGTACCGGTTCAAGCTGAGAGAAAGAAACGATAACTGCAGTTCTTAGCAGGATGAAAAGTTCTTATTTCACGATGGATTCAAGATGCCAGCATTTGCCTTCACTTCTTTTATAGGAATGAAAGACCTACTTTTGTAGGTCATACTTCTGTAGATTAAAATAACTTTTTTTTTAACATGGTAAGAATTTTTCTTACTGATTTTATATCAGGACAAATTTCTTGTGAAAACAACCTGATTTTAATCAAGTTTATTGTTTTGTRCTATTCTAAATTTTGACAGATTATAGCACTGTAGGAACTGGGGAGTTTGTCCTTGCTCTTGTCATCTTTTGCTTTGATTTACCTGTGACATCTGCTGATGCCAATGTTTTATTCCAACCAGTGATAAGTTTCCACATCAGTCTTTCTTGCTCTTCATGAAAAATAYCCCTTCCTACCTAGCTTCCCCCCCCGCTCCCAGTTTGCTTCTTGTCTTTCTCAGCTGCAGACTCTGCTCAAGTCAAGTCAATCCTGGGGGCAGAGCCAGCCAAGAGGAAACAGATCTTCCTCTGCCAGCCTTGAACTATGAGGATTTGCCTTATGCAGAGGCAATTCAGGGAGAGTCTTTTGACAACGTAAATCCACTTGTGCTGTGTAAACAGACTAGAGATGGACCAGAGACTATGAGCTCCAGAGAGAGTTTGCTTCGTTGTGATAAGTTAAGCTGAAGAGTAAGTTTTAGAAAGATCAAGACCTTAAGTGTCAAGAGCTTCAATGAGGGACCAGATTACGTACAATTCACGGGAGATACTTCAGGCAAAAAGGCTACTTTGCAGCAGCCAGCTGTCTCATTTGTTCAGCCTGTAGAAACTCTTGAAAAAGAAAAACAGTTAAAGAAAGAAGGGGAGCTAAGGCCTTGCCTGTAAGTCCACAGCCTACCCCCACAGATGCGGCACGCTACACCAGCACACCACAGCCAGGCAGGGAGACAACACACAAGTCTTTCCCCTGATATGTGCYATGAGCTAATGTCTCCTAACTGATGTTGGCTTACAGCAGAGAGCTGCTGTTTCATTTCAGCTAGCAGAGAGGAGAGCACAGGAGAGAGTTCCTGTGATTTCAAAAGTTTGTGYTTTCCTTTCATTTTTATGTCAGAATTTTGTCTTGCAACTTTGGCCTGTTAGTTCTCTAATCTGAAAATACGATCCATGCCACACACAAAAAATAATTTGTTATGGTTACCAGCCCTTGTGCATCTCCTGTACTTGCTATCCCAAGTCGTCCTTTCATCAGCCCAAAGGATTTGCTTTGACATGGTACTTTTTTTGATGAGCAATTTTGTTAAATTATATCACCAAATCATAACTCTCTTGATGGACAGCATTCCTTATGATACACTTCAGTCTAAGATTGATACTTAGCTGAGTTACAAAAACTTTGTATCTTCATACTCCATTTTGAATATTTCTTTAACATTTTGTTTCATATTGAAGCTCATAAATAGAATGCCAATATGAGTCAGATTCATATTAGCTGTTTTCAGTTATATCATAATGAAAATCCGCTTGCACAGTTGATATAAAAGAGTATGCAGGATCAGTAGTCCCCACAAGAAATCACTGCTATGTGGCCTGTTTGCTCTCAGCGTGCACTAAACCAAGCTTCTAAGCTTCACATTGYGCTTAGATGTTATGGCCGTAGATGCGATATAGATTAAAAATACACTGCATGGGGGAGGTTGGNGGGGGGGGGGGGGGGGGGGGGGGGCTCAGGGTGCGTTTCTGTGAGAGCTAGCATTAGCAAGACGGGACTAAACCAGAGAAGCAAACCAGCAGACCTAGATCGCACGAATGACAGCCGCGTGCAAAGCCGGCAAGGCGCCGCCGCCCGGGGGCTGCTCCCCAGCGGCGCGGCGGGAGCGGCGGGAGCGGCGGGAGCGGCGGGAGCGGCGGCACCATGGACAGAGGCAGCGCCGCCCGCCCGCCCGCCCGCCCCGAAGCGCCCAGCCCTCCCGCACCGGGGCGGGGGCAAGGAAAACCGCACTGGAAAGATTTCCATCTCAGCGCAAACCAGCAATTCGCGAACAGGAGTCGGCTTGCTCGTTCAGCACCCGCACACGGCCAAGGATTACTTCAAGCCTTCGAACACCAACGTTAGCATATATCAAATACTAAATACTTCTTTTTTGCAAAAAAGTTCTGTACACGCTGCCACCATCTAGGAGCACTGGAAACCCGAGGGCAAACAAACAACCTAACGAGAGCGAACCAGACAGTTTTATTAGTTCTGCTTCGTGGTTTGTTTTTTTTTTTTTTTAATGGCAATTCCTAAATTAGTTTAGGCTTTGCTCTGTTGATTCACGACATCCTTCCGAACACCTGCCTCAGAGCAGTTACCCGATTATTATTAGGTGAGCGTAAATGCCATGAAGTTCAGTTGCAATAAAATGTAAATAAAAAAGTTTATTGCAGGGTGTGTAAATCTAAAATTTTAAATTAATCAAAAGAGCAGGCAGCTTATAGGCAACGTCAAAGTCACCTTATTTTGTTAAACTAAAAAAAAAAACCACTTAACTGTATCATCTCAGTTACAATATAAAAGCTTTGTTAATAGATTTTTGTTTTGACCAAACTATTCTTCCTACAGGTTGATCCTGTAGAAGCAGAATTAACAACCCCTCACAGATTTTCATTTGGGGTATACTGTATAAGTAACACAGAGGTTTCCTATTAACAATTTTGTAGCCTATTACATCTAAAGGAACAGAGGCTATTAAAACCTATTTATTCCTAGTTAAACTGATGCTAAAGGGAAATCTGAAATAGCAGTAGACAAAATAGAATGAATCTGCTGACACTTCAGTTGATGAATAGTTTTACAAAAAGCTCCAGAAGTAGACTTTTAACCTCCTCAGGACAAGCCAGATGCTAACACTCTTATTCAAACCAATTTTGTATCCACAAAATCTGAAAATAAACTCAGAGGTAGAATTAGAAATTTAAAAAGCTAACCAGTGCAACTATCTGATTCTGCCCATTAGTAAAATAAAATATTTCTTGCTCCAGTGAAAGATTTTTCTGAGTAACAACTGTCTCCAAAAGACTAACTCAGATAACATCACCTAAAAGCCCATGTTATTAAAAATAAACAAACCTAGACAAAGACATTGGCAAAAATGCATTTAGTTATCAAAAATCAGTTTGTCTTATCTTAACATAAACATCTGTAAATTTGCATGAAATACAAGCTGAGGTTGATATGTAAATGGATGACATTTTTGGTGGGGCATGGGATTGTTCAGAGCTGTCTCCTTTGTAATTGTTTCTTTTAGTCAAATAGAAACCTTGACTTGATGTTTTTCATTTACATTTTTCAAATGTCAGTTTTTGAAAAAATCAAGAGGATTCACCAAAACTTTGATAAACTGTTGGGGTTTTTTTTGTTTAAATAAAAAATTAAGATTCCTCCAAAGGAAGACAACAAGCTACTTGTTCCCAACATTTGCTGCAGTCTCTGAAGAGTCTCATTCAACCGATTCTGCACCTCTTAAACGTTTGCTTAACTATGCATACATAAAGATTAATTCCCCTACAAACACTTCTACAGTAGACTAGCCAAATATGTACAACTGTGTATCTCTGAGCATTAGAAAGCATCACAGAAGGTTGTGCTCTAGTGATGCCATCACAAGCCCCAGCTCCAAAAGTGCTGCAGGTGCAGGCCAAAGGACACCCACCATGGGGACACCACCCAAGTGTGGCAACAGTCTCACACAGGCTCTGTCTGTAGCAGTGCTGCAAACTTCCTAGGATCCTACTAGTCCCGCTCAGCTGTTTAAATTATACTGAAGCTCACCCCAGCCCCCAGAGTAGCCCAAAACTGCCAAGGTTGTGAAATCTCCATTAAAAACACAGCAGAGAGTCTCCACCCACCCCCAATTCCCAAAGGGGCTCAGCTGAAAAAGGGTAAATGGAAAATGGAGCTCCTTTCATTGCAGTAACACCTGGCAGACATTACAGGCTTAGGTAACGAGACCAACTAGAACTGCCTTTCCTCAAAATGTGCATCCCTCCGACAGTCCCAGCTTTGAACGCTGCAATTCCCTCACAGGCCACCAGGAATGGGGTCAGCATTTGCGGGCAATAGTATGCATCCAAATGAAGCGATCTGGTTATTTGCCCACCCAAATGTTACAGCCAGCAACACTCCTGAACTTTTGCTGTCCTTCTGAAGGTACAGAGCCTGGAGACCCAAACAGCAATTCAAACTCTTCTGTCCCAGTTTCCACCCTCTCAGAACCAGGCTTCAGTTTTTCAAGTCTTTTTAACAGAAAGCTTTTAAGGCTTTCTGCAGTGCAAAAAGGAGATTATTGGATAAGGATAGAGAAGGGATAGAGAAGTGGTTTCTTGGATGTTTTGCTAGATTTTTTTTCCCTAAGGATTAAAAGTGTAATTGATTTCATTCAGGCTTTTCCAGAAGACTTTTTGTGACCTGAAAGGACCCATGTGAAAATTTACCATGAGAGCATTTACAAGAATCTAGGAAAGCAGCACAGCATAACAGTTCAAATCTGGCTGTATTTATTACAGCTTGACTGGAAACACTGCCGCAATGATAGTTCTAGAAAAGTGACAGCCATTCTTCCTACCTGACATGTGACCGAGGCCTGTGGGTACCGCATGTTCCTTCATATTGGCAATATCAAACTGTGTCCTACTCTCTCACTGCCTAAGAAAAATGCTCCATAACCTGTACTCTGACCCACGCTAAAGAGGAAGCCCCAACAGAAGCAATTTGTGCAGCCTGATTTTGGCTGCCCCACTTGCCAGTGCTCCTCATCAAACTTGACAAGGAACAAGTGGTGAGTCAGGAGAATGATTTTGCTTGCAGAAGCCTCCCTCCAGCTGCCAAACTGCCTAAGGTGTTCCTCAGTCTCTGTTGCTCCCTCTCTCTCCACCACCCCAAATAATAAGCTTCCCCTGCTGGGGCAATACAGCCACCCTACAACCTGCTTTCCAGGGCTCTGGGAAAGGAGGACCCAAACAAGAGGTACGGACTGGGTGAACTGTCTCTCTGGGGTAGGTTAGAGTCCACAGCCCCAGGCTGACTATCCCTTGCTTTGAACAAGGCCTTATGACTGGAAATGCTTTTGAAGTAACTGAAATAAAGTAATGAAGTGTTTAATGGAAGAAGCCCCCCTTCCTGCTGTGGGAACTCGCACAGTTTGCACTCACACCCCTGGCTTTGTCCCTGAGCTCCTGTTGTCCCTCACAAGTCACTTAACCTAGCTGGGTCTCAGCGCCTTCTCTGCAGACAGGATAATGCCTCCTAGGACACTGAAGAGCAGTTTAGGGGCTGAGAGGACTATGTAAGGGCCTATTGTAGGGGACATCGACCAAAATTGTAGTTAGGATCTCCGCTGTACTATTTCCATAGGGTTAAGAACAGCTTTGAAAGTTATCCTATAATTCATCACAACCATTTTGCTCAGAGCCAGCATTTTGAGGGAGCCTCATATAACACTGGTCCTAAGGGTTGCAGCACTAGTACTCACATTAGAAAAATCAAGGGGGAAAAAAAAAGTGTGTAGGGGTAAATACAAACAAATATTAAAGAGACATTTAACAACAACCACCAACATCCAATGAAGACCAGTTGCATGGAAATACTTGGCCCACTTCCCACTTGCTTTGTTTAAATGCAGTACAAAAAAGCCCAGCATTCCCTATGACAAATCTCTAGCTCCTCTGGATCTCGGGTTTGTTGTAATACTGTGGACACTGATCCTGCACCAGCTGAAGCCAGCAGCAAGTCTTCTCCCAGCCTCACTGTTGGACAGTGATGAGCAGCTGGGCAAAAGGAACGGCGTTTATACGGTTTGCATGTTAAACAAGGAGAAACGCGAGCGCTTAAAAGCAGTCTTTGGAGGAGACTTCGCAAAGACGTGGCGGTGCACGGCTCTTCCAGAAGCCGGGTTGCTGATGAAAAGCTCTTCCGGCCTCCCGTTGCAGCGCGCACCTCCGCGCGCTGCCCGTACCCGCGAGTAGCAGGGGCGCCCGCCGGCCGGACCCCGGGCGGTGCACGGCGCTGCACAAGGGGCAGCCAGGGGCTCCGCTGCCGGCGCTGCACCGGGGCCGCCCGCCCGCCCGCGCAGCCGCTGCCCCGGATCCCGCCCTGGAGCCGGAAGCGAGCAGGATCCCCTCTCGGGCGATAAGACAATATTGACTGGAGATAAGCGAGCTGCAGGTGGGGACTGAGGGCACCGCCGCGGCGGCTCCGCGCTCCTGAGCGGGCGTTAACAGCGCTCAACTCCGCCCGAACTCCCGAGGAGGATGTTTTATGGGAAGCAGGTGACGTTACTGAAGTGTATATCAAGCTTATTTCCAAGTACCCCCTGAAAAAGAAATCTTTACAGCTGAGAGGGTCGTGGAGGAGTAAAATGCAGTCGTCAGCGCTGCCGCAAATACCCCCATCTCCTAGCTAGCCAGCTCAGCAAAGCCCTCGAGAAAGAAAGGCAAAGGAAAGCAGAGCAGGAACGATCAAACGCTTTGGCGCCAGCGTTCCCGCTCGGTTTGTAAATCCGCACCGGGACCGGGGCAGCCCCGCACACGCGGCGGCCCCTTCCCCCGGCCCGGCCGCCCCGGGAACCCGCCGGGATCCCGGCCGCCTGTCAGCCGCGCCGCCCGGGAGACGTGCCCCCTCTTCCTCGCCCCTCCGCGGCCACAAGCCCATTTTGCCCGCTGCTCCGAGGAGCGCCCGCATAGCTGAGGGAAGCGCTTGCTGCCCACAGGGGCTGCCCGGCCTTGCCGGGCACTCTGTGCGCAGGGTCCGGCGCGGAGGCACCGTGCCCAGCTCCGGCCGCGGGCACCGCTTCAGGTCCGGGGCCGGGAGCCTCCGGGAGGAGGCGGACTCAGAGCAAGCGGCTGCGTATCCCTCGCCCTGCCGGGCAAGCAGTCGGGGGGGCTGCGGTGGTGAGGGGCTTGAAAAGGACTTTGCAGCCCAGTTTTACACCACAGACCACGCATCATGTGCTGTTCACTGCCCATCAGTGCACCTCTTGTTTCTGCCTCTTACAAACTGGGATAAAACTGTGCTGCTACGCGTTGCACGGGATCTAACCAAAAAGCCAAAACCAAAGACCTTGAGAGAGAAGTAAGAATAGTAAAGGATGACTGGAGACTAAATGATAAACGCTGAGCCGGTGGGTCTACGGGTTTACTTTCCCCAAAAGGATTTTTTAACCTTCCCTCTAATCTGTCAATCGGAGAGGGGTTTCCTGTACATGTGGGCTACCTTGATACAGTGAGTCACATATCATTAAAGAGACACTTTCAAAAGTTTGTGATGAACCGACGAGACTTTGCAATTGCACGCTCGGGAGAAAGAAAACAAGCGCGCACGCAGCGCTTGGGGAAAGGGTTAACCCCTGGCCGCGATGCGTATGAAATGATGGTAAATTACCCGGCGCGTTCTCCCGGGGAAGAAATTAGACTTCAAAAGGGCTGGAGCCCTCCTGAATATATATCAAGCAGATGGGCTGATGCGCTGTCTCGCTGATGTGCAGTTGATTAACCGCCCCATAAAAGTGTAGCAG
>NW_020450905.1:1767815-1768981 GCF_003343035.1 Apteryx rowi | reverse complement strand
CGGCGAGGGGGGGGGCGCCCCGGTGGCCTCCGCGGCGCCGCAGGGGACCGCGAAAGGCAGGAAAAGGAAAAGAAGGGGAGAGAGCCGGGGTAAGGAGACGAATAAATAAATAAATAAATAAATAACAGAACGAGGAAAGAAAGCTGGCTGAAATGCGAAAGGAAATTTCTTTATAAGCAAAGGGATTTGCTCTCCCGCTCCCGAAACCCTCCTCCCCCCCCCCCCCCGCTCCGGCCAAGCGCCCACCACAAGCCCCACCGGGCAGCCGGGACGGGACACAGCCGCGGTCCGTGCCGGCCAGCCGCCGTGCTGTCGCCCCGTCCAGCGCCGGGGACAACGCGGCTGCAGGACGCGGGTGCAGCTTTGCTGAAGGCGAGCCTGGCTCGGAAACGCCACATGCAGCTTGGCACCCCGCGACAGGCGCCCCTGCCACCTCCTCTCCCCACGAGGGCCGCTTGGGGAGGCGGGACGCAGCCTCCCACCCTGCGGGACGGCGCGGCGCGGGGGGCGCAGCCAGATAAAAACACCTTCTCCCTCCCTTCCTCCCTCCCTCCCCCAGTGCTCCCCGTCCTAACCAGGGAGGGAGAAGAGCACACGACAGAAAGCCACCCATTGTAGCGTTTAAATGCCTCGCCGTTCAAACCGTCTTTGACACGTCTTGGCTGGGCTCCCAAAGGCATCCTTTGCCATTTGATAGCACTTCAGAAGAGGCCTCTCTGTCTTCCCCGCTCTGGGGCAGCCTGGAAATGGCCAAATGAAAGAGGCAGGGCATTTTCCACACAAGAGAAACGCATTAATCGGAGCCACTGTCTCACCTAACTCCCCGGGGGTGCAGCAGCTCTGAAAAGGACTTTCGGAGGAGTCAGCCTGAAGTTAAACGAGTCGCTGGGGGGGTGGCAGGGCAGCATATGGCTTCCCGGGGCCGCATCCCAGCTCCGGGAAGGCTGCCGGCTGCGCGGCTCGGCCCCAGCGCCGCCGCTGCAGCCAGGGCGCTGCGCCGCTCCGCGGGACACCCAGAGCGGGCCAAAACCCCGGAGCCGCGGCCCTCCCTTCGCCCCCCACCCCGCGCCTAACCTGTTCCTCAGGCTGGCCCCGCAAAGAGGGAGGGTGGGGGGTCCCGGAGGCGGGGGGATGGCGGCGCGACCCTGCAGTGGGGCTCCGCACGG
>NW_020450905.1:1762003-1767769 GCF_003343035.1 Apteryx rowi | reverse complement strand
AAGGCGGAGCGGAAGCGGCTGAGGAACCGGATCGCGGCCTCCAAGTGCCGGCGGCGGAAGCTGGAGCGCATCGCCCGCCTGGAGGAGAAGGTGAAGGCGCTCAAGGGGCAGAACGCCGAGCTGGCCGCCACCGCCAACCTGCTGCGCGCCCAGGTCACGCAGCTCCAGGGACGCGTCCGCAGCCACCTCTCCTCCGGCTGCCACATCAACGCCGCCGGCCCCGCCGCGCCGCCCCGGGCAGCCCCCGCGCCTCTCCTGCCCCGGCCCGCTCCCGCAGGCAGCACCTTGGCATGGCACCCCGGGGCTTTCCCCCCTGCAGCCCCAGCCTTGCGGCAGGTACGAGACCGGGGGTTTCGACTAGCCGTGCCGCGGGCCTCTGTGGGCCCGCAGAGCTGGAAGGACCTGGCCAGTGCCCTGCAGCTTGCCTCCTGCACTGCGACCCGCGAGCGCGGAGAGGGAGGCCCAGGAGCACTGCCCGCGGCGAGGGCGGAGGCGGCGGGACCTGGGTCCCCGGGGGCTGCAGGCAGCTCCTCGYTGCAGGTGCGCTCGGTTGCTGCCTGCGCCAGGGCGGCAGGAAGCACCGGCAAGCGCCGCGGAGGGGGCTCCCGAGCTCGCCCTCCGCCGTCGCGGCACGGGTCCTGCAGCAGACGCGTCGCAGCCTAAAGGCACAAACCGCCGCTCGCCTTTCCTCGCTTTTTTCCCTGTTCGCTCTCCCTCGCCCCCCGCGGCAAGCCCGTCCCGGGTGGACGGCGAAGGCAGCTTACTAGATGCAATTACTGGGGTGCAACACGGCTCCTGACGGCGTCGCTGCCCCAGAGGCAGCAGTGCCCGAGGTGGGGCTACCTGTGTGTCCGAGTTTAGCGTCAAAGCCAAGGCCAGGAGGCGCCCTGCGCGGGGACAGGGCTGGGGGCGGCCGGGCTGCTCCCCCTGCTYCTCCTCGCCAACACCTCGGCGGAAGGGCAGAGCCCGCGGCGGCGGCGGGAGGCCCCTGCCCGCGACCTTGGCTCCGTTTCCCCCGCCCGGGGCCAGCGGCGGCTCCGCGGGCGTCCGCGGGCAGGTTAGTGCGGGCCGCCTCGGGCTGCGGAGTGGAACCCCGCGGGGGTGCGCGCGAGGGTGCGCGCGGGCGTGTCTGTCTGCGCGCGGGCTCGCTCGTCGCTCTGTGCGTGTCTGACTCTCCGCATTGTCGGAGCAGACACACTGGGCCATTTCTGTGTATCCTTTTCTCCTCCTTTGTCTCCTTTTCTTTGGCTTTGACTCTTTCAGGTGCCCCAGCAGTGCCCTCGCGTGCTGCTCGTTGCTGGGAGGTGGCGTGGCTGCCACTGCGCTGCTGTTGTGCGAGGGGAGGGAGGGAGGGGGCTTGAATGCTGGCTGTTGTGCTCGGCTGGGGCGGGGGGCCGGCGAGGAGGAGGCCGATGATGATGATGGAGGGGAGGGGTGATGATGGAGCTGAACGCGGGAGCGCAGCTCCCTGGGGAGCCGCCTGAAAGGCCGCTGCGCTCACCAGCTGACAACGCGTGCTCCGCTCCAGACACGGCGCACCGCGGCCGGGAGCGCGGCCAGCGCCCCCCGCCCCCCCCATTGTCCGCCCATTGTCCGCCCCGCTCTAATTAAGAAGCACTCGCCCCACGGCCAGCCGCCCCCACACGCCTCGTGGGCCCGGCGCCTTCCTCTTCTCCCCTCGCCGCCTTTAACCCTTTCTCCCCCCGCCCCGGCCCGAGGCCAGAGGTTGAGCAAACAGCAGCCAGATACCTGCAAAGCAGCGATGCGCTCCGGCGACCGCCGCGCTGCAAACTTGCCCCTCAACACCGCGCCTGCCCCCCTCGGCCTCCCCTGAAGCAGCCGCCCCCCGTGCTCGCTGCGCGGCGTTCAAGCCCCGTCGCCGGCTCTCCCTGCCACTCCCCGCGCTCAGCTCAGCCGCTGGAACCGGCCACGGGAGCCTGCGGCTCCGCCTGGGGTTGAGGCGCCTGCAGCAAGCGGAGCGGAGCGGAGCGGCGCTCCGCTGCGCGCTGCCTCCGCGGGCCGCGCCGCGCCCTGCCGCAGCGAGGAGGGGAGCGGAGCCCGCTGCCCCCCACGCAGACCCGACGGCACACAGGCTCCAAAGTCAATGGAGCCGCCGCGCGCCTCGCACAAAGGCGGCCACCTCCCCCAGTCCCCGATCGTTTTCCACACCCCGGAGGATATTTAGTGTTCAGCCAAAATTTAACGCTCGGATAGTGCGCTTCTGACTCGCCGTTTCAAAAAAAAAAAAAAAAAGAAAGTTTAAAATGATAAAACCCCACAAAACAAACCCGCCGAAACTGTTTCAAGAAGCTGGTGTGCGTCCCTGCTCTTGTTAGAAGTTTGTGCTAGTCTATACAAAACAAACACTGTCGCAAGTTCAGTAAAGCGATTTATCCATCTTCATTAAAGAAATGTTGTCTCTTTGTTTGTTTGGGAGATATTAAGCATGCTTAGCTTGCAACACATAGTTGATTCCTTTGCTAGTATCTTGGATACTTGGATCTGACTTTGGAAGGTAGAAGCTAATTGCTAATAATGGAGAGAAAGGAACCAGCCAGCATAGCAGGAGTGGCCTGGCATATGGGGAATGAGCAGTCTGAAATACTCAATATTCAAGTTTCCAAAATATTAATGAGATTATAGCAACCTGCAGCTATACGTTACAGCTTGTTAACGGAGTGTAAGAGAGGGGGCTGCCAAACGGTTGTTATGCAAACTCTATAGCAGAACCTTAAAATGGAAATGCGGCTGGGTATCTCTTTCAAAGAAGTGTTAAAAAAAAAAAAAAAAAAAGACCCTCAGACAACGAATGCTTCGCTATAGCTGCGAGGACCAACTGTGCCATGCAGCGCGCTCATCTGTCAGGGGAGAGATCACGTCCTAAGGAGCGTGGAGGATTTTATCTATGCTTTTCAATCAGTTTGCGCTTCCAAGTTGCGTGTCTGCGCGTCACGCAGTTGGAGAGGCAGCGCCTGGGATGTTTGGGACGAGAGGCGATAAACCCACCCGTTAAACCCACTGCCATCCCTTCGGCACCCCCGGAATCGTCCCCGCGGGGCATTCGCGAGGCGCGTTACACCGAGCCGGCACTGCCGAGACACCGCGGCGGTCGCTTCGCCCTCGCTATACAGATACCTACCATCACCGATCGGTTTTCGAGAAAAAAAACAAAAAAAAAACCCTCCCCCCCAAAAAAGAAAAGAAGTCAGTGATATTTTTCTTTGCCGTATCTCTCCAGCACTGGGAGTCTACGAGTGCTCGCTAAGAAATAAGACCGACTTTGAATACCCAGAAATAAATACCGTAAAACAAAAGCGATCAACCCAGAAAACGCTGGCAATTTTTAGGAACGGAACTGACCCTACCGATGAACTTTTCACCCTGCGGGACCGTACCGCGCCTCGGTAAATAGGTGGCGGCCGCAGCGGCCGGGGCGGCGGCGGCAGCCCGCGGGCCCGGTGTTTATCCAGGGCACAGGCGCCGCGGCAGCGCCGAGGTTACCGAGGGGGCAGGTGCACTGTTTGTGGACAGGAAAGTGACACTCTCACCTGCTCCGCTCTCGCAGCGGCTGCTCGCTATTGACACACCTCCCGGAGCAGCTTTTTAACTGATTGCCCCTTAGACCTACCCGAGGTTTCACCTGCTGAACGACAGGGACGCAGGCTAGGAAGCGTCTGGCTCGAGTTGCCGGGTGCTTGCTCCAGAACGGCTCCTGTTTAGCCCCGGGTCTGGTGTCACGGTCAGGGGTGCCCTTGGCTTCACAAAGCATCAGCCCCCTGGGGCTCTCCACCCTAGCGCTGGAGCCAGCAGCTCTCTAGAAACCCGAGACCAGGGGCCAAATCCTGCTCGCTCGGCGACCTGTCCCAGAGGCGGGCGCTGCTCGCTTGTCCCAAAACCCCGCTCCCTTTCCCCATCTCCGACTAAAGCATCTGCCCGCTCCGTCGGCTGCTCCAAGCAGTTTCCGCACTGCTTAAATAGGTCGCGCCTTCACAGCGAGCGAGATCGGGCTCTATACAGAGACTCATTTCTGTCCCCGAAGGGGTGAATCGTTTGGAGGGCGGCGGCTCCCGACCCCGGCACAGACCGGCACTTGTTGCAAATACGCACGTTTCAGCTTTGGGCGGCGGGGGGGCGGGGAGCGCAGTGCCCGTGCAGCACCCTCCCCGTTTGCTGCCGGGGAAAGCGGGCGGAGATGGGTCGCGATGCCGGGCCCGGGCTCAGCCCTGCGCCGGGCAGAGCCGCCCGGGGGCCCGGGCACCCCCGCTCTCCGCACGGGCGGGCCGCGGGAGCGGCTCCGTCGCGGCGGCGGTGACGGGTCTGCCCGGTGCCCCTCCGCGGGGAGCGTCCGCCGCCCTCGGCCRAGCCCGGGGCGGGCTGGCTTCGCCCCCCCCGCCCGGGGCGACGGCGGGGGCTGGGGCCGCGATGGGAGCTGAAGGCCCCCCCGGGAGCGGAGCCCCGCGGGGTAAGCGAGAGGCGCACCGCGGCTCGGGGCGGGCGCGGAGAAAAGCTGACCCAACCGCGCCAGTTGTTCTTTTTTTTCCCCACGTTTATTTGATCTCAAAAAAATACATAAAACAATGGCAGCTGGCTTTGCTAAAATCAAAATAAACGATTCTCGTCGTAGAAAAGTTTTTTTTTTTAAAAAAAAGAGAAGCAGAAATAGTAGCAAACACTCCATAATAAATAAGTTTCCTAATACCACAAGAGCAAAATAAAACGGACATAAAAGTTTGACACGACAAAACTGTTTTCGTTTTTAAAAGAGCGTTAGGATTAAGTGGCTTAATTAAATGTTGGTCTCCAGTTGGCAGTTAGTAGCTTTCCTCTTGAATCCGCATCTCCAGCCGCTGATAAAGTGCTTGCGCCAAGTTTCCCCCCCAAAGACGCCAACATGGTTCGCTAAACAAAATCCACCTTTTCTCTGTTATTTACAGGACAAGACGGTGTATTATTTACATTTTTTTKTGTGTGTTTCCATAACAACACGATCCAGATCGAGGATCGGAAGACTTTTGTGTCGGTATCTGTGCACACTCGGAATCAGAAGCGCGCCGCCGGCATCCGAGCGAACAGCACCGGTCGGGAGAGTTGATAGCGCAGTCGCTACTCGCCAAGCGAGGCTCCGCACTACAAGGTAGCACGTTGGCAGGAGGGAACGACAACGACTTCTAGGCAAAGGAAACTTTAAAAGCAGTACTTAAAAAATAAAACCCTGACAGGGTGGGGCGGGAATAAACGGTACAGTCACTAAACAACAGCCATTCCCATTGACAAACCAAAAAGTTAACGGGGGCGGGAGAAGAGGGACGGATTTCAAATCAGCTAAGAGGACCCGATGCTATCTTAGACAACCCCACGACCGGCTGCCCAGCCGCAGCCGGAGCGGGCAAATGGCAAAGTCCGTGCTTCGGGGGAGCGGCCGCGGCCCCGCGCCCTCCCCCGGGCCGGCGGTCGCAGTCCCGGGGCTGCCCGGGGGCGGGGGACGACACCGGCCTTGCCGCCCCCGCCCTAGCTGGCTTCGTCAGAGTCACTGTAGTGGGAGCGGGGCGAGAACTCCCCGTCGCTCCTGTGGGACCGGGGAGACGTTTTGCTCCTTTCCTGCTGCTGCCCGGGCTGCTGCATGAGGAGGGCGGGGGAAGGGGCTTTCTGTCCCATCAGGGCGCTCTCCTGGAAGGAGGGGAAGTGCAGCGGGTCGAGTTGCACCGAGTAACCCCCCGCGGCCGGCGGCGGGGGGAAGCGAGTCCTGCCGTGCCCGGGGGGCGAGGC
>NW_020450905.1:1752383-1759798 GCF_003343035.1 Apteryx rowi | reverse complement strand
AAAAAAAAAAAAAAAAAAAAGTGAGTCCCAGGGAAATGCAAGAAGTGCTCGCACGACCAAATAGGTGAGAAATTGTGGTTTGCAGCTAACACATGTATATTATACACAAGCAGCCACATTTTCGGTCCCGATTCCCAGCAAGCAAGTTCTTTTGTTCACCAAACAATAGCTCCCAAAAGGTGGTGGAGAGGGAAATAACTTCGTGCATGCATCTTAACTTTTCTTCTGACTAGCCTTCCCTCCTGCCACTAACACCAGCTTTCTTCTCCTAAGTCGCAGTCCTTCAAGCGCTTAAAGAGGAAAAGTTGAGGTTTACTCATGTGAATAGGCTCGTTGAGAACAAAGTGATGGGCACAGTATGAGGTAGATATGTTTTTTCAAACGTGAATAACTCACAAGCCAAGAAGGGAGTGAGGGAGCACAACAGCTCAAAGCCATGCTGCGGTTACATAAAATGAGCAAACTTATTAGTTTATTAGCCTGGCTAAGTGTGCTTAGGCTACTGCAGGCCCCTGGGGCCCACCTTCCACAAACAACTTCATGTTTTCAAACAAACAAGTTTATAGTTTTCTTTTCTTTTCTTTTTCTTTTTTCCTTTTTTTTCTTTTTTTCTTTTTTCTTTTCTTTTCTTTTTTTTTAAATCCAAGGTAAACTTTCACTATTCTCTTCAGCTTGCAATTATGTTACAAAGGCAGCATTTCTGGGATATTTTTTCTAAGCTAGTAGCCAATTTCTGATCAAAATGAAAACATTTACTTGGTAAGAAAGATTAAAAGTTTATGCCTTCCTCCTGAATGTTATCAATGAAGTTGGCAGATCATCAATTTGAATTCAGCACCTAGTTTTATAACCTCATATCTTATTGCTATACACACACACATATATATACATACATATATATACACATGTATAAAATGTTTTATCATGAAAAAAAAATATCCTGTCTCCACCATGCTGAAGTGTACCCTTTGACAGCTAAATATCCAATCTTCCGGCTCTTCTTTCTGTCCCCAGGCATCCTGTGTTCCCTAACCCAGGTCCCGGTCGTACAAGCTACTTCGCAAGGAGCCTCATTGTACTCTCATCTTCAGGGTTAAGCCTGTGCGTCCCTGTTTTGAGCACTGGGCACTGAGGCTGCAAGCTGCTTGATGCTGGGACCACGGGCCAAAGCTTGGAAGCAAGTAGGAGCTTTGCCAAGTGGGAGCTGCTTGTATGCACTGCCAGAAGCCTAGCAAGCTTGCACACACGGGGAGAGTGATAATGATACACTGTTTAAGCCTTAAAGGCGGCCGCACAATGAAGCAAGAGCTCCAGCTCTTGCTCCAAGCTGGTGGCTACAGGACCTGCCTACTTTTGCCTGACAGCAGGCCTAACTCCCAGGCCCAGGGATGCTTTCTGGGATCTCAGGCCAAAGCCTCAGGCACCAAGGGGAGCAAAGCCCCGTTAACAGCCTGCGCAGAGGTGGGGTGGGTGACTGGCACCAGGGCAAGGGCCTGGCCTCCTGGTACCCCACACTCCCAGCAGGGCCAGAGTTCATGGCAGTGCTCAGGGCCTTATTTCTCTTAGCAGGCGCTTCAGTGGTTTTACAGTGGGTAGGGAAGAACAACCTTGCTCCCTGGTATTCTCCTCAAAGGATTAGCCCAGCCAAGAAATAATACCAGCTGCTTATTTTGCAAGCGCCATATTTTGTGAGCATGCAGTTTGAAACCGGAGGCATTCGTGGCTCACTCGTCGGTTTGCCTTTGAAAGGACACACACAAAAAGCTGTTTTCACCACCACCACTGCTCAGAGGGTGAAAATATTTAATTGAAACCCATTGGTCTGCATATGCACATATCCACTGGTGCACACACATACACTCAGAGTCAAAGTCAAAGGCAAAGGGTGGTTTATGTCAGTGCTGGGTTTAGCTCTACTCTCCCAGAATAAGATAAATGTAAGTGATGAAGAACTCCTGGGGCTGGCTGAACTCATTTTGTATTCAGCACTGCCTGGCCCTTTTCTCTTCCCTTTCTCCCTCTCTTTGTATGTTCAAGCCTACTTGAGTTTCTTTTTTTCTTTTGTAGAAGTTGGTTCTTTTGAAGCGGTTCGAGGCACGCCCTGCTGCAAAGGGAACTTCACAGGAGTCGGAAACACAAGCACACCGGTCTGAAACACTTACTGTACAATAGCAGGAATGTAGGAAGCCTTGAAAATGAATCTGCTCTCTCTAAGAAAGTGTCAAAGCTTTCAGAGGAAAACAAACTGAATTTATCCCTGTATCTTTATGCAGATTCCTCCCCTCCTGTCTGGTTAAGGGCCATGGCAGCAACTCAGGGTCAGGCACATATTAGCGTTACAGAAAAATGGGTTACAAAAGGAGGGGGGAAAGAGACTTGCAAAAAACCTGCTGTATCATTACAGCCGGAGACATTTTCAAAGCACACAAAGCACATGGGTCAACCCTCAGCTTAATTGTACTCAGTAGTCTAATTATTCATTCAATCACATTTCAAAATCAGCAGGCTGCTCTACAGGCATCAGCACAGATTAGGAAGTATCTTATTCCTTCCCTTCCCTTGCCCCACTTTCTCCACACAGTCTCCCATTTCCTCCCTTCTTTTTGAAAAGGGGGAGGGGGAACCTCCTCCCCCTTCCTCACTTGACTAATCATCTGGTCCTCAGACGGAAAAATATACAAGCAAAGAGTGACAAAGTTCTGAATATCACCTACAACAGTAATGGGGCTAAACCTCACTGAATCTCAACAGCAACCTACACAGGTCTCCYGCAAGAGCAGGGAAGGGCGATTCCTACCAACCTGGCGAGCTATCCACAAATCTGGAATGGCAGACCCCATATATCACAAATACATAAAGAGAATACACAGCCTAATCATTTTTAGTCCCATCCACAGTATTATTGAAAAATTCATCTGCAGAAGGTGTCAATTTTTACATTATTCAGAGCAAACAAGCTTAAAACAGATCAGAGACAAATAGCAAGTCTTGCTTATGCTACTATAATGAGCATATGATACTTTTACTTTTAAGTATATTTTAAATATAAACCAGAAGTGATGACTGCAAAAGCCCAGGTACCTGGAACATCACTACAGATGCTAACATTTGTGAGGTTACCTGCCCTTTTCCGCTTGTTATTTACTAAAGAATAATTAGGACCATATTGCCACTGAAGCCGACATGCCTTCAATTCTGCAAAGCAATCTTCCTGGGTAGGCTATTGCAATTACAAAGAGATATCACTCATTTTGAATATTTCAGGATCTATAAGAATCATTACTGTTTCTTGGTCACATTTGCCCCCATCAAGATCTGGCTGAAGACCTACATTCTGGGCCTAGTCCTGCAAAGACTTTCTGTTGTGTACAGTGAATTCTATTGCAAGTACTCCCACTGCCTCCAAGAGAAATGCAAAGAATCACTATAACAATACTTGCCTACCTCCTGGGGTCATTGTAAAGCATAATGAATTCAGCTTCGTAATATATTTGGGAAATTTATCTATAAAATTTATACCTACATACACTTCAACCCTTCATTTTAATGGCCATAACTGTTACTAAGAATTTGGCTTATGCTATTATTATTTTAAAAATAAAAAAGCTTTATATTCAAGGAAGTATAGCTATTTCCTCCATACATAGTAATAATCTTCCTTTGTTCACTTTGGTTTAAACAATTTCTTGTTTTGAAACTCAATTTGGCAAGAAATTTCCTCTAAAATTGCTAAACTATTACAATGCCACCAAAGTCACTGGGAGTTGAGGCACTTACCAGCTGTGGAACTCATTCGAATAACAGACCTCCAGGAGAAAAAAATCAAAAAACATTATGTCAAGAACTACCACACAGGGGTTTTCAGGGCTGTTGTCACGAACTGATAAATACTGCCATCTCCCCTGGATGATCAGAGTAGCTGGTCTGGAAGGCAGGAAGCAGTCTCCTCCTAAGCTCAGAAAGTCTTACTACAGAGACACAGAGGTCTGCATTTGCTTGGTTAGTGCTTCTACTAAGAGACCCTGCAACAGCTCGAGAAAGTCACACAGCTTTTGGACCAGGATCTGCATTACTGAGTATATCCCAGAACTAAGCTCTTAGAGGAAGAAGAGTTAATGCTTTCAAGAAAAAGTAAAACCTGCAAGGAATTAAAAGCTTTTACTTGCATTCAAAGCATTCTTTAACACAACTCAGACACTAGTATCGGACCCAAATTTGTGTCACAGACTTTATATCCTCCCCATCCTCGATTTCCTCACCCCTTAGATAGCGATGTTATTCCCCATTGTTTGTTTGCCCTTTGGAGCAGGGCCTGCGTACGCACTCACACACACTATCCACAAGTCCACTGTTTTAGTCAGTCTCAAAATAAGTTACAATAAAGCATTAATATTGCAGCTGTCTCCTGCTTAAGACATTGCATTTATATGGTCAAAGCATTTTAAAAACAAGTGTTGTCTAGCATGTTTTAATTATGCCGTTACTTAATATGTTTTACTGATGTAAATCACTTAACSTAGACATTACCAGTGCCATTACCAGTGACAGTGTGTTTTACAGCATAAGAGCAATTCTTCTGTATGGTTTAAGACAGAAGAATTAACATTCAATCATCCATCCACAGAGACAATATATCTCCTTCAAATCACATCTGGTCAACTCCTATTGCTCTCAATGGATCTCGCGCAAGAGCACAGGGAGTGTAAATACTTCAGACTGCTAGGCACATAGAATTGCTGGTATTAGATTATTCTTTAATGATAGCTACAGCATTCCCTGTTTCACTGTAGCTTTAACCATTGCACAGAGAACAGTTACAAAGATCTGCTCTGGGAAAAGCTTAGAATCATAGACTTGAACTGTAAACTAAAATTTAGATTTGCAGGCTCTCCATGGCACAGTAGAAGTCTATTTCAGTAGACAAGTGGGGGGAAAAAAATAACAGTTGATACGTAAGCAAGAGGAAAAAAAGGAAGAACGTGACATCTTAAACACTCTGCAATTGCTCTCAACAACAGTGTTACTAAAGCAGTAACCTGGGAACGTGGGGGCTTTGCCCAAGTTGTACTGGATCTGAATGTGGGGTTCCCACATCCCAGCAGTTCCATCGCCCACAAAGCTCCTGGCAATTAGGCAGTCACATACACACGTCTGCCACAAAAGGAAGGAGTGCCAACCTGCAATTCCAGCCTTTGAAGGCCTCCTAGAGGAGAGGAAAAGGCCTCAAAAGGCCTCTTAGAGGGCAGAGTCACAAAAGGGAATCTGGAGTCACAGAAGCCAAAACAACGCGGGGAATAGTGGCCCCTCAAAGGTGACAAGGCCGACTGGATGGACCCGACTCGTTGCTGACCTGTTGCCCCACACCAAGCCCCTGGAGAAGAGACTATCCCCCCATAAAAGAAACAGAGGACATGAACATGCCTCTGATTTGGCACTCCGATTCCTTGAGGTTTGTTTGACGGCAGGCAGAGTCCTCTTTCTTTAGCCAAGACAAACCTACCTCGCCATCCACAGAAAATCCTTTGACAATTCTGTTTTTACCCCTAACAGCATCAAAGAGCACAGACAGATACTAGAAACAATTGATTTCCAAAACAACACATCTCCAGCACAACTTTAAGAAACTATCTCTGTGAAAGGCTGTGAAAACCAACCCATTTGAATACCTCTTCACTGGTCTACTACCTCTTGTATTACAATGTCTAAACTCTCAAGATTTTTAATACTTCTTTTTTTCCAAAGTAAAACCACACTTTAAAAGTAAAAAACAAGTAAAATCATGCTTTCTCTCTTTTTTCTACAAAAGATTAAAACACACATACACCACCCATCATACAAAGATTTTAAAATACTTTTAAACACATCCTGCATGTGACAAAATTTAAGCATTTCAAGATGCTTAAACTTTAGGAACATCTCAAAATGCCATGTAGACGATACTCACCAGTCTGCCAGACAGCTTCAGCAAAGACAGCGTTGTTTGCAATACCTGCAACAGATGATGTCCTCAGCATTTTTGTTCAGAGAGAGCGATGATCAGCTGGAGTCCTCTGAGCTCTTGGAAGTGGTGGAATTGGTTCTCCTGGGGCAGCAGACTTTTGAAAGCCTGTTTGTGGCAAGACCTGTATCTGTGGCATGCCCCATGTAGCTCTGTTTGTTCTGGAGCAGGAGGAAGACTTGCTATGCAGTTCACGAGTGCCGTTATTTTCCAGGCAATCGGGAGGTTTAGAGCCTCGTAGAAGTTTCAGGAATTGCTGCAGGGTGAGGCCTAGCTCATCTTTCATCTGCAACGTACATGAGCCAGTTCAACACAAATGGCCAGGCTGATGCGCAGCAGTAAGAACATTTCCTTGCCTGCTGAGGCCAGATGCTTGAGGGCTTTCATCAGTTACCCCTGGTTTTCACTAGACTAGGTGTAGAGATCTCACTGTCCACATAACATCACATGTATCAGTCACACAAGCATTCAGTGTGAGGACCTGAGCAACTTAGTTTTAGAGGGTGACAAGGACGGAATAACACCATCCCATTGTGTCTTATTTGTAAGCATAAAAAAAAAAGCATCTCTTGCTTCAGTACAGCTTTTGTGTCCAAGTGAATACAAATGATTGCTGCTATAGGCCTGTGTGCGGATACATTAGGCGAAAAGGCGAGGAGATAAAGTACTGACAGGAAGGCAGAACGTGAACAACATCCAGCAAGAAGTCCTTTGCTAAATAAAAACCCTCATGTCACCACAGGTCCCCTGATGCCGTGCCACAGCTCCTGCTAGGACGGGCCCAGGGATTCAAGCACCCGTTTCCTTCCTGTCCCCTTCCAGGAGGGCAGGGCTCTGCAGCTCATGGAATYGCGCATGACCTTTGCGACACATTTGACTCCTTGACCAGTAACATCTGCCACCTGCAAGCAAGGTTTGCTGCGCCATGCGCGGGTGATCACGCCAAAGCCCCYCAAGTGGTGGTAACTTCACGGATGCAAGGCACTTCACTCGTGAAAGGGCACTCGCCTTGCATGCGGTCGCTGGTCACTGACTGCCGGGGCAAGGCCCAGCCAGGCTGCCKGGGGCAGTCTGCCACGAGCTCTGGCCCTGCGCAGCCACGTCCCCCAAAGCCCCTCGGGTGGGTTTTGCGTCCCAGGGTTGTCCCTCTGCGAACAACAGGTTGAATATTGTAGGTGTGGGTTATTAAAGTGTCCCCGGCACAATGGCAGTCTGTGTCCCATTCGCCACGCTTGGGCTCCTCTTTGGAAAACGCACACAAGAGGTGACACGACGCTGGCCCCCAGCATTATCCCGTCTGCATAGCAGCGCGGCCCGCCCCGTCTCCCGGGAAATGGGGCTCCGCAGCCGCCGCCCGGCCGCGCCGGCACCACCGCGGCCGCGCACGGCTCCGCGCTCCCCGCCGTGGCTGCTCCGC
>NW_020450905.1:1587268-1752038 GCF_003343035.1 Apteryx rowi | reverse complement strand
AGCGCTGCCGCCGCGGCCGTGCGGTGCCACAGCGCCACCAGCTGGGCTGCGGCGGCCACCGCGGCGGCGCCGGTAGCGGGGCGGCCTGCGCGGGAGGTACCACACTAACGCAACCGCACTACTCCTCCTCCACCCCGCTCAGCTGAGGGTAAACACTTATTAAATGCTGGGGGGATAACAACGACTCCCATGACATTTTGGAAGTGTCTAACTCCCACCTTTTGCAGGAAATCAGGCTTACGTGTCACGGAAACTTCGGAGAAAAGCCAGGCTGTAAGGTCAGTCAGGTGTGCCTCGCTCAGTGACAGGAGAGGGAAGGTTGCAAACAGCTTGTCTGCATTTGTTATTGCTATTAGACACATCTGCTCCCCCACACGTACACACCTTGTCTCATTACTTTCCATGCTTTAAATCCATCCCTTACCTTGTTCAGAAGGGGGAAGGAGAAAACTCTTCAGACCAAGATTTGCTCCCATATGATATGCAAAACTGTTAGCTAAAACCCAGGACTCCCTCATTTTTCAGCTTCTACTATTTTCCTATAAAACACCTTCATCACGATCCAGCCGAGGGCTTGAAAGGCCACTCATGCTCACCCTACTCCATGCAGGTTGCCAGCCTGTTAGCGTCACCGCGGCCAGTTTCATGCCATTCCTCCCAAGCAGCGCGCAGGACAGAGCTGGGAGCCTGCCCCAGGCATCCAGCCTCAGCCAAGGCCCCAGCCCCCACTCGATGGCTAACGAGGCTCACCTGGGCAAGGCCATTAACAATGGTTATCTCATGCAGGTGATATGCACAGAATAGCCTGACTTGAATTTACTGCTCAGACACAAATATAAATTTAGTCCCTTCAGTCTGGTTATCCTTAACACAAGCACTGAACCCACCAATGTCACTTTTGTAGGAGAATTTATCAGGTTAAAACCAAAGCTTTCTGCTAGGAAAAATCCAGCTCCTRTTGAATCTGTGAGCGAGGGATGCTCTTGTGCAAAGGATCTGGTGGACTTCCAGTGCTTAAGAAAGACTAAGCAGGAGGTGCACAGCACTGAGCTGTTACAGAGCTGCCTGTCAGATGCTGCAGGACATGGCCGGGCTTAACGCCTCCCTCTTACTGCTGGGTGTTGTACAAAGGAAACTCTGTCTCTTGGGTTTTGGGGCTCCCAATGCCAGCAGCAGAGTAACCTGCGCAGACAGTGGGTTTCATCTTTTYCCCTTTTTTTTGGTTGTGCTTTTGCAAATGACCACCTGAATTCTAGAAAGCTCTTTGAAGCTGTGTAGTTATATGTCCTTTTCTCCCCTCAGCTTTTTCTAGTGGGTTCATTCTGGAAGATGAAGTGTGTGGGCAATGAACAAAGATATATATGCAAAAGCACTGCGCCTACTATATTTTCTTACATAGCTTCAAGCTATTAAGTGAAAGTTCATAGCTATACTACAGGTTAACTTCAGCAAATGACTATATATATCACAGATAATAACCAGCCAGCCATTAGTTTTAAGAGGAAGGCTGCCTGGTACATACAAGCAGAAATATATATGGAAATCAGTTTCCATTTCTAAACAACTCTAAGATATAACAGGCCTAATATAGATATGAATAGGACTACATTTGTCAGATGATACAGCAAGCCAGCAAGCTAGCAGAAATAAATATAGCAATTTCAAAGGCCAGATTTCCAAGTAGATGATTCTACTTCTACCTGTCTTTTATCTTGTTGTAGGAAAGGCAAAGTTCCCTGTGTCCCATATCAGCTGTAACTATAAAGTCGTACACATTTGAACAGTCCACAGTTCCACCTCCCTTCACCACTGCTTTTGTTGGTCAAGCATAAGAAGTACCTCTGCTTTATCTTTTTCTGCCAATGCCCTTTCACATTCAGTAACGTTTTGCAACTCCCTAGGCAGTAATTCTTAGACATTGTGGTAGTACACAGAATGACTATATGTTGCTGCCTGGCCACTAAAAGGGAGAAAAGTTCACATATTGTTTTAGATATGTATGACATGTAGCGCATCTTCTGGCAGAGTTGCACACCCTGCGGGAGACTATTTTTCTTATAAATGTCAGTGGTTTGACTTTTATTTTATATTGCAGATAGTCTAGCAGGATTTTCTTTTGTCCTACAAAGCATTTTAGGGAATTCTGTTTGCTCTTTGGGGAAGGGAGGGGGGGCAGAGAGAAGAAAACACCCTCTGTAATCTCCTAAACCTGCAGAGACATAAAACCCACCCAAGTAACATCAGAAATTATTCAGAACAGTCTGCAGAAGTTATAGTAAGACAAACCAGTCCACCATTGCCTAAGTGCTAGTTTGTAAAGTAACATGTTTCTCTGTTACACTACAGCAATTACTTGCTCGTGCCGTAGAGGCTAGTCCTTAAAAATGTGTCAAATAGTAGGAACAGCAAGCAACCGCATTACTATTTTTTTTTGCAGTATTTGCTTTCTTTCTCCCGTTCCCCCATGTGTAAGCAAAAGCATTAATTAGTAACAACACGGGTCAGTTGTGATTACACTTACTGTGGTCCACAGTGAATATTCATGTACAGTGGATATTCAAAACCAAGCACGACCTGCCCACAGTGTGTTTGAAGAAGCGTATCCCTGGCCGGTGGGGGAGACATCCAAGTGGACTAGCTATGGCAGTGTTACCATGCGCTCACAGAGCTGCCCACTCCTTTCCTTGGCCCGTGTGACCAGGGCACAAGCTAGACTGGCAGAGGGAGTTAAATATAACACAACCCAGGTCTTGAGGAGTTTTCTTTTCCAACTGTGCTTTTTAGTTTCCAGCAGTCATGTAGCATTTACTATGTTCGCCACACTGTCTCCTGGCTGTATGGAGGGGAAGAGAAAGCCCTTGCGTGAGGAAGATGAGAGGCAGGGGCCCTTGGCAATCAAGTAAGGGGAGCAAGCACCACACCTGGGCCTTTCTCTGCCCCACCTGAATCTAACCTCTGCTCCCACTGAATTTCCTATCTGGTAAGGCAGTTATTGGCCCCAGGCACTGAGCTGCTGGCATTTGTACCAAGGCCTATATGGTCTTAACACTGAACTGAAACTCTTCACATGTGCCTTGGTCTGGGCAGCATAATTGTCACCTCTGGGGGATGCTCACTGTTGAGAGCTCCATCGTACACCAGGCAAGTTATCGTCTCCCCTGATACACAGCACGCTCCAGCTGCTGGTGGGCTCATGCACCCCTTCTGCTGGGAGCGAAGGGGAAGTGTGTGCCCTACATCTCCTGCTCCACAGCACTGCTCAAGAGCTCTAGGTACTTAGGTAAAAGTCCCTTCTGCTGAGGGCTCCTTGTGTGAGTAGTTGTGGCTGCCACAGAAGCTTTTGCACTTTTGCAGCATGGCTTTTCCCTCCATCTAGCTTCCTTCTGTGGGCTGGGCTGTGACTGGTGTGAAAACAGTCGTTTACCATCCCCAGTAAAGGAGCAAATCCTTGGTCCTAATTCAAAATGAGCTCAGAAGGGAGCAGGGAGAAATCAGTGTCACTGACACAGACGCTTGCCTCTGCCCCCCAGCATGGGCACTGGGGACTGGCTTCTTGGAGGTGTTGCAGCTCCTTCTCCTCTCCCCCGACCCTGACTGCAGTAACTACTTTGGTACTGATCAGGAAAGGGGCTGCAGACCGGCTTTGAAATGCCCCAAATCCCTCTGTGGGAGTTAGTGTCACCATAGACAGTCCCTTTGTGAATTAGCCTGCGGTTGCTCAGCCTGGTGTGTCAATGGTCCACTCAGACTAGTGGAAAATTTTAGGGTTTCATATTTTATTTTATCTTACTTTAYTATAAAGGGGCCCAAACTGGTCTGAGATGACTGCTGGGGCAGAAGGAATAGCGGTGACATCGTGTGTCTGACTCTGTCCTGTGAACGGGACAACCATGTCCTCTTCCCACTGCCAAGCCRCCTAGGTGGTGTACAGCTCCCCTTGGCTCACACTTTCCTTCCTCTCTCTCTCCCTGCAGTGTCCTCAGCTAAGTCCTTCTCCGAGTGCTCACGGAGGAAAGATTTATTTTTCCTGTTAAGGCACTGAACTGGTTCTGAGGAGCTGAATTCTTGCTTCTGCCTCGAATSTCCTGCGTGACCTGGAGCACAGTAGTTAATGACTTTCTGATACAGGTTTCCMGCTGCAATATTTCCCTTCCTTCTGAGGAATGCTGTAGAAATAAATTCTGTAGTAAATCCAAAGCATCACACCACTATGACAAATGGAATAGGGGCAGATTTTGTAAGTCTTGACACATAATAAATTTATTTTTATAACCCTACCTCTCAAAAAGTAATTTTTCATGAAATTCATGGCTCCTGTAATTCTGGAGCATCAGTGCAGTTTTTTTGGTGGGGAATTCGTTAGACCACGGATCAGTCTGCCTGCACGGAGATTCCTTTGGAGGCTTCAATTTCTGACCTCTGATCATGAATGATACCGCGTATGAGACATGGCAAGGCAATAGCTTATGATGAGTTGGTGGTTGCCCACTGGTCTTGTGATGTGTGGATATGCATGTGTGCATGTTCCAGCGTTAATCAAAAAACTGGTGTATGGCTCATTCTTAGGAACAGGTACTTGGTTTTGATGTTTCCTTCAAACAGCCGTACACAGGAAGAGGAAACACAGATGTCTGGTCTAAGAGAGAAATGAATAAAGCAGGGGTATGACTATCGGTATGATCCYTTTACCATTCTGAAGAGCCGATTTTTTCATTAACTACAGCCAACAGCGCGCACAAGGAAAGTTGTTTTACTTTTCATGTAATCACCTTTGTGCAGATTTAAGAAATTAAGCCTATCCAGGGTATTAACTTACAGTAAGCCTCATTGCCCCAGCTACAGTGAGTGTTCCAGCACAGAAAGGGGGATTTACATTCTCATCACTTTGTAGCATCCTACATAAATGTGGAAGAAAAAGAAAATATTTCCAAAAAATCTGATATATTTATGGAAATGATCCTTGCACTTTTTTTGGCTCTGATCATGCTGTGGCTGGATCAGTGACAGCCATAATCATTCACTTGACTGGTGCAGCGGGGCTACTTTTTATCTCCAGGAACTTCACTGCTGGTCAACAGAGCCATTTTACTAAGTGATTCTCTGAAGCCAGATAAATATGTTTTCCTCCACAGCTCACATTTTTTTGTTCCTAACYGGTATGTCAAAATGGCTGTATGACTGGAATCACGGTGCAAACAATTCACGTTTATGTACAGCTGTCAGTGGACTACCGCAATAGAACCACTTCCCAGTCTTTAACACTGTACCTTGCTTCACTGTCTTTTTTATTTAAAGAAAGTCACATAGTGTTCTCCTTCATGTAGCCTATTATGATGAGTAAATTGGCAGGCTCTCTAAAATGACCCAGCTCTGGATAGGTGTGTTTGTGAGCATAAGTGCCAGGGACAACATCCACGTTAAATGTCAGGTGAATGATCTAATCATGCCAGAAGTACAGCCTATTCCAAGAGGTCATGATTACTTTACAGATCAGGAAYACCCCAAAACTAGGACCCTGATCATGCAAGCATTTTTATGGCTAATGTAACCTCTACTGGATATAGTGTAACGTGCACTAGTGCTTGCAGGGTCAATGTCTCAGTTTGCCATAGCTCTATCTCAGAGAAATTAAGTASAGATTGTCTCTTGGCCACTTTTAGTGAAATAATAAAAGAAACCAGATTATAAAAGCCTCTAGTATCCTATTGCTAGGCATTTAGTGCCCACTGACATGAGTGCCTCCTGGCATTACTGCATAGGCACCTTTGTACTTTGTCCTCAAGTCACTTTCAAAAGTCTAATTTCCTTTAGATTTTTTATGTTATCTGGATTCAGATTTTTTTAATGTAGCAATGAACTGAGGACTCCTTCCAACATATTTTTGAAACTATAAACTGAAATTCAAATGGCCTCTCCCCCTAAATGCCTGCTGAGCTTAATAGAAGATTGTTAGAGTTCAGAAATATTGTTCAGTTAATGAAGTATACTGAATGTAAAAATCCAGCAGACAAACTTTAGATGCCCTAAGTTACATCATCATGATCGATGTTATTGCAGTACCTCCTGCCAAACTTGCTAGAGATTAGGTCGTAACTTTAGCATATTAATGAAAATATAAAACTTGAGTGCAGAAGGATTGAGAAGGCCATAATGAAATACAGGCTAAATTCCCTCACACTTAAACTTTTGCAAAKTCTAAAGGCAGAGTACGTCTAGTATCAGAGTAAACAATATCTTCCATGTCAATAAAGATGGCAAAATGTGATTCTATAAAAATAACTACCATATTCCAGGAAAATTCCTAGATTACACTAAAAAGGATGGAAGTTGATGACAGTATTTTTGAAAATCACGTCACTTAAATGTCAGTGCCAATAAATGCTACATTCTCCAAAATGCTGTCCCTATACGGTTTCTGAAAATGTAAGCATGACACTAATATCCAYGGTAAATCTTGTTGATTCCCATGGAGATGCTACACAGGAAATAATGAGAAGAACAAATGGTTTTATGTATGATGATGTAAGTTGGTTCTCACTCTACAGGCTCTTTGGGATGGATGTGTGTGTTTTGCTTCGTTTTTTTTCAGCCAGTGAATTTCCCCGGCCAAAATAATACACAGTGTAGGAGCGTTACGGGGCAGGAGCAGTTGCTGGAGGGGTTCCAGCATCTCGAGGTTCACCCAGGAGGGACCGTGCTTGGTGGGACCGCTGAGGACGACGTCACAGGTTGCTTTTGGGAGGTGCTTCCCGTGGTGGCACTGCAAACCACGACGTGCATTCGGCCAGCCCGACGGCTCTGTGCCTGCCCAGCCCCTGCAGGATACATACTGGTGCGGCACGYGTGGTCCCACCTGGACACCAACCACAGACCAAGAACCTCACAGCACTCACCATTTAAACAGGAGGAAACACAAGTTTAGAAAACAATTTTATTAGACAAATTATTTAGACAAATTATACACAGAAAGCTCTGCCACTTGTAACTGAGGCCTCCAAAAAGTGTTTTGTGTATCTGTATAATAGGCAACACATCAAAATAGGCCTATTTTAAATATTGTACATGGTTAACAGTTTGTTTATAGCTAAAATCACTGCAACATCTGGTATGTCCCTACATAGCTTGTTGGAAAGAAATTTTCTTTTTTTTTTGTTTTACTCGGAGGTGTGGATGAGTTCATGAATGTTACAAGGGGAAGCAAGTCGTGCATGCTTTTAGACACTTGCTTCCCTGGAAACAAAATGGCCTTTTGCACGATAAGAATTTGTTCTGCCTTACACAGTAGACAATATTTGAAGATTTAGTACAAAAAACAGTGACAGTACAAGATGCTCCCCCAGAACAGAATTAGCATCAAAATAGAATAGATCTGAAGAATATACCTTTTAATTTATCCTAAAGCAAATCACATAGGCTGATTCCTAGTAATCCTAGCCAAAGAATGAGTTAGGTTAAAATAAGTGTGTGGTTGCATTAAAAAACAAAATGAAACCCAAGAACTCACAGGATAAACTGCTTGCTTTCTGCTTAACCGCATTTTTAGTTTTAAGGATTACAAATTGAAAGCTCTTCCTACATTTCTAACAGGTAACAGTGTTACTTTAAAAAGCTGGTGCCAAAGTGGGCACTGGTTCTGCTCTCACTGCTGTTCTTTCTTTTGCTCTATACAGTTGGCACTAATGTAAAAAGTACATAGCTCCTCTAAATCTAACTTAACATATAAAGGGTTAAAATGAGCGCCTGTCCATATTTTTTTTTTCCTTAGAACAATATGTGATTGTAATTAAGGCCACATCAGTATTTCTCAAGGGCTTTTTTTTCTCCACTAACACCATTATCGTATTGATCAACTGTACTGACTTGGAAAATAATTTATTAACCTTTGATCTATATTTAAACTTCTCTAGAGCTATATTAGTTGCTCATGAATAAACTAAGAGAGTTTTCCATTTGTCTAATTAATTAAAAGTAAAATTATCAAGGTTAGCCTTATACAATGCTCAATAGCCAATGCAAAACCTAATCAAATGAGTTACATCTAGGTACAAACATTAAATTGCCCTGGATGTTCTAATAAAAAAGTATAAAATATGCTCTGTTGGCAAACAATGCAAGTCAGAATAACATTAAAGCAACCTGTCTTTTCTAAATGAAAAGACCCCCTGCACTGTACATCTTTCCTGTATACAACACATTTTTACTAAAGCTTTATTAAATGAATTGCAATAGCAGCGGCTGCCATTTTATAGCTATATATACATGTATATATATATATACATACCTGTGTGTATATATGTATATATATATATATATATGTATGAGATACTAATTTATTTAACACAACAGAGGCGTCTGCCATATGATACAGTTTACTATACATAAGAAAAACTTTTAACACTGTACAATCACATAAAGGTCATATGCACTGTTGCAGTGCAAAAGTAGATTTAACTGTAGTCTTTACTGGCATAGTAATGGCTTTTTGTAATCCTACAAAATTGCATTCTCATATTATGGGGCCTGAATGGTCTTTTTACTTCCTTTATTTTGTTTTTCTTTTTTCTCTTTTTTTCTTTTTGCCTTTTTTTTAAATTTTATTTTTTTAAACTGCAGGGTTTGCCTTTGGTCCACAGTTAAAAGGACACACAGCAGTGGAGCACTGACTGGATGCAGCAGAATAAATGCAAAGGACTTAAGTTATTGCAATTATATTAAAAAAGGCAGTGGGGGAGGAGGAACAAATGCCCTTCTGCAAAGTAATCCTCAGGTTTTTTTATGCATTAATCACTACGTGTTTGCTCTACTTAAAGTATATGAAAAGCCTGAAGTAACAAAAAACTAATGTGGCGATAAACCAAAGAATAAGYGATTCAAGTAGTAAAGAGAATAAAAGGAGATAGAGGAGGAGACCAGGCTGAGAAAGCGGAGAAGAGGAGGAGGAGGAAGAGTGAGTTGTTACTAATAATCCTCATTCTTTTCTTAAAAAAACAAAAATCAGAACAAAAAGAACCTCAAAACAAACAAACAAACAAAAAAGGAAAACAGAAAAGGTTACATCCATGTTAGTCCCACAATATCACAGCTGCTCCTTGCAAAGGGAGTCCTAAAAAAGAGACAGTGAAGAAACTTGGTCTGATGCTCATATGGAGGTGCCTCGGTCTGGGTCACTGCCAAGATTGAGCCCCAGCGTGGGAGTTGGTTGGTAAGGGATAGATGACATTGTTTTGATGGGGCTCCTGAAAAAGCCACCGTTAGGCGCCCTGTGCCTGAAAGGGCCAGTTCGGTGCTCAGGTACGTTGCCGAAGGAGAAACCAGAAGCGGCTTTAGCAGACAGAGTACGGCTCAGAGTCTGGATCTGCTCGGGTATGAAGGTTGTCGTGGTGATGTGAGTGTTTCTGAAGTCACTGATTTGCTCCAGCGCTTGACGCGTGGGTAAAGTGTCAATGTCCAGCGGGGTCAAGTCAATCGACGAGGTGGAAAACTGTTTGTGGGGACTGTCGTCGTCCGTGCAGAGGCTGTTCACGCGCCTGTGCAGGTGCTCCAGATCGATCTCCTTGTCGTCCTGGGGAATGAGAAACACAACATGTACCACTCACCGTGGCCGCTTTTGCCGGGCTGAGGCTGCACAGTGCCATCAGAACTGCTCGATAAACACAATACACGAGTAACCAAAGCTTCCTGCTAGCTGACAGCGGCTGGGGGCACATCTCAATTTTAACAGTCAGCACCCCCCCCCCCCCCGCCTGAAGCTGGATGGGCTCAAACAAACCAAGGGGAACTCTACCCTTAGTCCACATCTGCCTTCACACCCTGAAGCTGAACTACAAAACTCAAAGGGCTCCCAGCAGCTTTCTATCACGAAAATTCAGGCTTGGAGCTAGGGGACAGGTGGTTTAGATGAGCAATGTCTGAATAACACTAAACTTCATATCGTGAAAACAAAGCATAATCTCAAACGTGGGATGATGCCAGTTCTTAAATGCCATAATGATGACTACATCTGAGTGTCAAAACAGGAGGCTCTAAGGGATCAGATAGCCCTCTTCATCAACATTAATTCTCTCAGGGCTTAAGGGCTAAAAACGTATCAGATTAATTTTTGCCTTATGATATAAACTGTAATGCAATAAAGCTGAACTTCTAAACAAAAATCCAAGCACTGGTGACTCATTTACATCACACAGAAAGGAGTACACCAGATAAATTTAAATTACAGTGCCAAAAGAGGGATTAATTCTCCCCTTACCTACAAGGAAGCAATTCCATCGATCCTGATGGAATTACAGTGTTGTGGGTGAGAAGAGAACAAGGCCTGGGGTATTTATTTTAATAGATCATCACTCCCTCTTATCTCTGTCCCTTTTCCTCCCTACATCTCTCCCCACAGAGAGCTCAGTTAAAGAGGCTGTTTGTTATAATCAAGAATTTAAATGCACGGAAGTAAAAAAAAAAAAAAAGAGGAGAAAGTCCTGGGTGACACAATAAATCACCTCCATTGTACACATATATTTCTACTGAACTGCAAAGCTTAATTCAGTGTGGCGTCAAGTTTACGCGTATAAGGGATATTCCCTCTGTCTAGGTAGCGCAGCTCACTCAGAACAAAAATCAGTTTCAGCTAACCTTCTTAAAATTTATCTTAAACTCTGTGAAATCTACTGGCTCTTCCAGGCCACTAGAAATAGCTCACGCTCTAGGACCTCACAGAGGGTAATAAGGCGGCACTGGTGACTTCCAGACTCGATTATGGGAAYTCAATGGCTGGCTTGATCCAGAGCTCACTGAATCAATGGCAAAACTCCCAGTACACCGAATGGGCTTTACATCCCTCCTTTGTCTAGGGCTGAAGTCAAGCTCTCTGAAAAAGTCCACCTAGAACAGACTGCAGGAGTTCATCTGCTTAGCAAAACTGATCACCAAATATTTGCGCTGGTACCGCGCCGGATACAGAACCCAATTCGGGGGGACTGAGAGACTGGCTACCCTCCRGGATTTTACCCTCTGAGGGCAACTACGTTTCACAACGAGACAAACCGGGGGGAAAGGGGCAGGGAATGGGGCCACGGGACGCTCATGCCAGAAACAAACCTAACCCAGCGGCTTTGGTGTTTGAACTCACCATGGGAGAAAAAAAATGCAGTGCTCATTCCTTTGACTTCGCTTTCTGTCTATAATTTATTCACATGTGGACATAGACATGGATGCACATAACAACCACACAGGTGACACCAAAACCAAACGCATTCACCAAACTCTCTCGCCTGWAAACTTTGGAGCTGCATTTGGATGCAGAGGCACTGGGGCCGCATTGGAAACCACAGAAATAATACAGAGGCTCTGCTAGTGCGGGCAGCTCATGACCACGTCTGCAAGGGACAGTCCTAATTTGTTTTCCTGTTACTGTTTTGCAATTTTGAAAAGCATAAGAGCACTTTGCAATTTAAAATGCCAATAAGGAAACAAATAGAATTTCATCACTTCTGAGCCTCTATAAGTTATTTACAAAATATTCCTCATTCTTCTCTTACTGAGATGCATTTGGGGCTAGGGTCAGACCAGTAAATATATAGAAGCGGTGATATTCTCCCATGCTTAGCCCACAACCCAAGCTCCACCCAAGTGATACACCAAAATGAGACCCACTCACAGTAAGATTGTGCATATCTCCATTATATGATCTTTCCTCTTCTCTCTTGTGTGATCAGTAGTGAAATATTCAGCAGTTTTCACATTTAAATTATCATCAGGCTTCAGAGTCAACATCCCATTGAGATTACTGGGGCAGTTCATACTTCTCTCAGAGCTACTGTTTAAGGCTGTCTGCAGACTCAGGCAGACATCATTGAATGGATTACTTCTGGTACGCGACTGAAATGTTATCATCTTCGCAACCATAAGACAATTTTTTTCAGTATAAATGCTTGCATTCTGGAGCACAAGATGGCAGCCACCAGGAAAAAGGGTTGGCTTGCTGACCACAAACTGGCCCAATCTGACCCCCGATTCTGGACTAGTGGCCTGGAAGAGCCAATGGATTTCATGGAAGCTAAAATGAATTTTAAGAAAGTTAGTTAAGATGTATCTCTTTGCTGAATGACCCCCACATCCAGGATAGTGGGGACATTCAGCACATATGTCCATGTTAAACTCAGTTTTGAGCCAAGCTTTTCAATCGAGCTTTGAGATACAAATTTACATGCTAAGCTAATGAATATACAATGAAGATCAAGGAGGCAAAATTATACCATTTGTGGAAAGTATACATTTGAATTTCTGTGCGCTTGAAAATTGAAATATGTAATTTTATAGTTATATAAAATGTCCGGGTTGGTATTTTTTTCCTTTGTTATTTAATTTTTATGTTTTGCAACAGATAAATATGAAGTTCTGAAAGTGTGCATAAACAACAGTCTAGTAAATTTTAGGTTTTTTATAATTTGTCAGTTGAAACTACACGGTTCCCATTCCTGAGAAACCCAATTTAAAGACTAAAGATGTTTTTTGCTTTTAATAATGGTCCGGTTCAGATCTTTAACTAAAAAAGCTTGGGAATTAAAACAGGCAAGAAAAGATTAAAAATATTCTAACATCAGTGCCAATGCTGTCTAATTAGGTAGTGTAATTAATCCTGCCTGATTACACAGCATTAGATTAGCAGGAATAAACACAATGGAGAAACTGCAGAGAAGGTGAGACCACTGCACACAAATTAACAGCAATACCCCACAACAGGTGTCTAAGCTACACAGATAGAAAAGCTATAATTGACAGTGCTACATTATAGCTCATATTTAGGTTCTGCTTTGGGTATCTGTGCCAAGCACATTTTAATAACTTTTTTTTCTACAGTTTCTCTAGTATTTTGTGGAGCTAAAGACTTAATTATGAAGGTAAGAAATTTGTTATAAGACCGCATAAGGCTCAGATGGCTGGTAAAGAGAGCGGGAGATTGCCAGGGTGAGGAAAGCATTATGCATGCACATGTGGAACCAAACTCATGTCTGGTGTCAAATGACTGGTTTCTAGACCTTATGCAGCTGTTAAAAATTTCTCTGGCCAAGATTTTCTACAGCAAATCTGTATTAGATTTCAGAAATAAGTCTGCCCTGAAACTGAAAAATCATRAGTATGAAAAATCACAAGTACTCTCACTTCCATGCACTTCAGATTAAATACTGAGAACTGAAGTTCATGGAAGTCTCAGGATGTTAACGTCTTTGAAAATCAGGACAAGCTTATTTAAGAAGCTAACTACAGATTTAAGGGCTAAACTTTGAAAATCTGTTTTGAAAGACTCAGCCATTGAGCTTTGGGGATGTGTTTTGCAAGAAGAAGCCAAGAAGCCTCTCAACTTATTGGTGAGAATTAGCTCTCACCAATAGGAATGATGCACTAAGTATTGATGTATTAATAATGTATTATTCTACAAGTAACATTTGTGCTTTACTCAGAATAGTTACATATTTATACATCACCAGTATACGCATTTTTTTTTCTTTCTAGCTTTTCTAAAAAGAATAGTTAAAAATATTTTGAGGAACAACGGTTACCTTAAGAATTACGAAGCTAAGGAAACTTCTCTGAATTTGTTTCCCCTCCCTCTCTTATGCTATAAATTCAAGTCAGCAGTCTTTAGGATGCACGAAAATTTTCCAGGAGAAATGAAGGGTCTAATACCTCTTTTGAAGGAACCCGGGAGCCTTTCCTTTTATTCCACCACGTTTCCAACATTGCAATGAAACAGGATAGGACAATCCCAGCAGCGAGGATACAGAAAACACCTGCAAAACTTTTTATGTCCAGGGCACTGCCTTTCTGTTTGGTATCCATGGAGGAGTAAAGGTCACATTGACCGTTCTTGGGCCACCACTTATGCTTCAGTATGTCCATATCTCCGTTCTGCTGCAGCTCCAGGATCCTTGAGGAGAAAGCACAGAGCCAAGGATTACACAGGGACAGTAGGGGTGGTCCCAAGAGCACAGGATCATCCAGATGTCGCTGGACTCCCCGCCACCATCCCACATGCTCAGCAAGGCCAAGCAGCCGCTGGATCCAAACGGACAGGTTTAGCCGGGAAACGAGGCTTCCTTGCCGGAGCATGGGGCTGCCTGCACAACCGTCAGCATACAGACACCGCGCTCCTCTCTAGATACACAAAAAATACACGTGAGTCTCTTTCTCCTTCTTTTATGCCTCCCTAATGAAAATGCTATACTTAATATTGCTATGTTTTTTAACTGGCTTTAGCTACAGACTATAGCAATCAACTTCTGTAGCGCATGAGATATTTGAAAACATTTTGCATTTTTGTAGATTGAAAAGAGACATTCAACACCCCAAAAAAGAAAAATACAGTTCAGCTGTACCACAGGATACATTACCTTATTATAAACTGGTCCTCACCAGGTTGCATATTTGCTGCTTAGGTGAGAGCGCTCACTTCTGAGCAGAAGCGCATGAGGGCAGCCAGTGAAGACGTGAGCTAATCCGATCACTTGTGCTCGGTGAGAACACGTGATCTCCTGCTAAGTGATTTCCACAGGAAGGTTTGYTGTTGTGCAAGTCACTCATCTTTGCTATCACATACCCAGCCCACTGCCTACGATTTACCGGGCAGCTTGCAAGGCTTACATATTTTGCTAGACTTCCTAAGGGAAGGGGGATAAACAGTTTGAGAAACAAAAATTTTGTTTGAGAAAAGCTTTTCATATTTGGTTCATTTGTTAATTCAAATAAATCCCTGAGGATAGTTTTTTAAAAACATCCACAAGTGCCCAGAGTAGCAGCTGGGTGCATCTAGTTACCCAAAATAAAAAATTTGATGATTACATTTTAAAAGAGTAAAATAAAGTAAATACTTCTCCTCACGTAATAAATTTGTTTTTCATTTCAGTGTTGGAAGGCAAACAATCACTTCTGCAATCATTTGACACAGCATGCAAAAACTCCAAGTGCACACAAACCAGCAGAGGTCTGGGATGTTACTACCCGAAGCTGTACTACATTGAAGGAGGCAGAAAAGCTCAAGCATAGACTCATGGCTACCATAACTGCTCAATGCAGTGCTCTACAGGAATTCAGAATAATACAGTATTAAGAAAGGGAGTTTAAAGGCACCTCAGAAGTATGGTACAACTGCTCTATTCACAGATCATTCAATCTGTAATTCCACTTGTACGGGAAGGATGCCRAATAAGTCGCTAAATTTGCTATGGCATGTATACTTATGCGGGGGTCCTGCCAGGAGCAGAAAACTTCACTGTGCCATCATTAATGTGGGTGGCTTAAATCCCTGAGCAGCTCTGGACTGAGTTTCCATGTCCCACCTAGGATGACGTCCAGCGGCTGAGAGCCCAACCTGTTCAGRGTGGAACCACTCATCCACTTCTGCACTGCACCGAAGGCAACAGAGCCTTTTCCAGGGTCCCGCAGGAATAAACTGGAGTCAAAAATTGGTCATTTTTGAGATGCCAGGACTGCTCTGTTTACAAAGCTTTGTACACATAAAAAGTGGGACAGATCCTATGCACTGCCTGCTGGCAGTACTTCAATGAAGGTCCAGCCCTGGAGAGTGAAGAACAAGGTCAGATGTGCCTGGGCTGTACTTTGAATAGCCCCCAAACCACCATGAACTTAGGGAAGCTTTATCTTGAAGCTTCCTAAGGAGGCAGGGACAAAGACAGGAAAACTCTTCGATACCTATTACATCTATGGAAGAGGAGCTTTGGAGGGACAGCGACTATACGTAAGATCATTCTCATTACTGTCTACAGCTACCTGATGGGAGAGTGCAAAGACAGAGGCAGACCCTTCTTGGAGGTGCACGTTGACAGGACGAGAGGCAATGAGGACAAGAACATGAGAAATTCTAGTTAGATAAAAGGAAAAATGTTTGTACAATGAGTGAGGTCCAACAGTGGAAGAGATTGCCCGGAGAAGTTGTGGGACCTCCCTCCTTGGTGATATTCAGGGCCACACTGGGCAAGGCCCTGAGCAACYTGACCGAACTGAACCTGCTTCAAGCAGATGGTTGGGCTAGAGACCTTCAGAGGTCCCTTCCCACCAAAACTACACTGTGACTCTACAACTGCAAACACTGTCCATATGCAGCTCTCTGTTATGGCATACAGTGCTTACAGCCATAACTCACCATAATTCTGGTTCTCGCTCCCCTCCCATCTCACACTGGGACTTGCACAAATATTTTGGCCTAAATATTCCAGTCTGTTACATTAGCAGGAGCAGCAGMTACTCAGCATTTCTGACAAACAAAAGCCTTTTATATAAGATCTTATACAGTGACTGAAGATCAGTTTTCAACACCCAGCCTCAAACATTTAGCATACCTGTTTTTATATTTAGGAATTACTACACCATCTACATAAGGCGGTAATGGAACAACATTCTGCGGCTCATTTCTTTCAGCAGCAGCTCTAAGCCCTGAGCCGGGCTGTTTTCTCTCTTTTATTCAGTCAGTAATAGAATGAGCCATCCAAAATGATTGCTCTATTCTCATTAATTAAATGATTCTTCACTTGTCAGTATAATTCCTGATTACACGAGACATCTTTTCAACAATAGATATTTGCATAAGACACTGAACTTTAGCTTGTTCCTTAAAAGAGATTTATTCCTAATTGTTTTCCTGGTAATTATTGGCAATTTTCTTTATGGATGTAACATATAAGTTCAATTGTTTAAAGAAAAGCATAAAAAATGAAGCAGAAACCAGGGACAGTAATTATATGATTACATGGAAAAGCCTGAGAAATTGAAAGATTATAATGAAGCTTTGTAAAATTGCAGCTGAAAATAGATGTTGAGAGGGAAACTACATATCAAGAGAAATTATGGGAGCATGAATATCCAACTATACTAACTTCATACAGAGAAAAAGGGAGATCCCAGTTCTACTAGCCTTAGTAAATATTGTGTTTCTGAATCCAACAGTTTGTGGAACAAAAATAATAGCCTACTAGCAAGGTTTAACACTACCAAGATGTTCCTAGTTATGGGAATTATTATTCTCTAACACATTTCCAAAAATGAAAGTTGCATGTTTATTGAAATTCCATGAAAAATACAACTGGGAAGGAAGGTTTCTTGGAAGCAGGCAACATGCAGGCACTACTACACTTGTGTGCTGCAGGAGCTTCCCACACGATGGCAGTCTTTCCATAAAAATAGGTGCTTTTGTTGCAATTACAGGTGGGTGCACATGCACATACTAATCAGAAACCTGTTGCAAAGCAGACACTACAATCAGTTTGATATTGATTTTCAAATTTAATGCTTGACTAAAATAATAATGCATTAACTAAATGCTATGAATGATAACGCCATGCTAAATGCTATGACAATCTTCAGCAAATGCCACTTTTCATAAGTCCAAGCTTTTTACAACTGAGCTTTTCCATGGTGGTCTTGGCTCCTATGAGCCTGCAGTACCAGAATGGATTAGTATTGCAGCACACAAAGCAGTAGTAAGAGCAGTGGAAAATAATAAGTAGGATGCACAATTTCCTGTTATTTTGAAATATCATAGTCTTAAAACACTTACAAAAGAAGCCCATATATTTAAAAAAGCAGATTTATTTTAAAAACATGAGCTTTGAAACTTGCTTATTGGTAGGGTGTGGGTCTTAATATATTTTTCTTTAGCAGGCAAACTGATACAGTAACATTATTCAAGGCAATGATGTAAAGTTATTAAACCATACAGAAGAYGACAAAATGTCTGCACAGACTTTGACTAATTTGGCCCTGAATTCATAGTGCCAAGTGATGTCTCGTTGGTGTAAGTATAGAAAATCAGACTGCCTGTGGTTTCCAGATCTGACGCTGATTTGAACAAATCCTCTCCTACTGAATCAGTGGGAATAGGGATGGATTCATCTCACTAACTACATACCTTGCTGCTGGCAGCGAAATGCAATTACTCCAAAATACCACAGAAAAAGATCAGCATGAGAGCAAAGCATCACAAGCACTACAAAATGGAAACATCTAAGACAAAACTATTTTTTGATCTTGCTGTTTCATTCTTTCCGAGTTACAAGTAACGGGCAAGAAACATGATGGGTCATTCACAATGAGGTCAGAAATGCCAACTGATGGTCTGAGATGCCGCAGGTCACCGCCTGGTGGCTTCCTGCACCATGGCACAGTATCCAGAGGGAATTACTTGATGATTTCCATCACCACTGAGAGAGGATGATGAGAGGAAGAGTTGCTACCTCGGCTCTAGTTCCAGAATAAGACTGCCCCAGAGAGGAGGCACAAAAAGAAGGGGCATGTTCAAAAATTGCTGGGAAAATTGCCAACCCTCCAGGGACCTCCCAGCCCTAGCACCTGCTTCCAGGAAGCTCTTGGGTCACTTGCGTGGGGCGCGTTTGGGACCACTTAGCACCTACACATGGKGCCAGATAATAAAAAAGCTCAGGTAACTCCTGGTGGCTAGTGGAGAGTCGGTCTCCTTGGGCAACAGAGCTCTAACAGTGGGTGCTGAACTCTTCTAAACAAAATCTGGTGATTAGTCTTTGTAGAATTAAGTTCTCCTTTTGGAAAAGAAGATACTACAAAATTAAACTTATTTGTGACCATCCTTCGGTTACCACAGAAGGCAGAAGACTGAATGACTATCAGAGCAGACAGACAGAAACCAAGGGGCTGYATATAATGCTCAAAGATTTGACTTTGATGCTCTCTTCTGCGCACAAATATTGTTACTCTCCAGATGCCCAGTGAGTCACCTTTGCATCATACTACAACCACAAACTGTTAAAAAGCTGGTGAGGAGAGTGAAAGAAATATCTTCTTATGTAGGTGAATATACCTGTATGATTTTGTCCTGCTCGAATCCATGGAATAAAGTCAGAGATGATTGTTATGGGGGAGTGGGAGGGGAAAAAAAGTGGTGACAGAGATAAGGGATGGCCAGAAGTAAAACTTGGAAGTCTTTAGAGAGCAGATTGGCAAGTGTTCATTTAGAAATGGCTGCTTGCTTGGCATCAGCTATACTCCCAATTAGCCATCCTGAGACCTAAGCCCAGAATTAAAAGGGGCACCAGATCATTGAAGGATCCAGCCTAGAGATGAAGGAGGTGTGGGAAGGCGGTCGAGCAGATATAGACATTCGGGGGTGAAGGAAAGAGGGGAGCAGCGTCTGTGCCACTCCTGAATGGGCTGAGAAGATGCAACGAAAGCTTGCAAGAGGAACAAAACACCCAACAGCACAGAGATCACTGCTGTTCCAATCCTTCCTGTGACTGCAGGTTTTGGTATCTGTAAACAAAAAGGTTGGTTTTGAAGAGATGGTTTTCCTGTTTTTTCCCTTTTTTTAGCTAGCATTTCAATAAGCTGTCAATTGTGGGCTTCATGAGAGGAAATTTTTCACAGAAGCCAAAYGCAGCTTGCCAGATTAGACAAATCTGTGCTTCCTCTCCACCCGTTCCCACCACTTAACCCAGCAAAAGAGCACCCTTGGGGTCCAGCTGAGAAGCCTGCTCCCTGGCAAGGACTCCGAGCAGATCAAAACCCAGCTAACTGGTGCCCCACAAGGGAGGGCAGGCAGCTGTCTTCTGACCTGCCCTTCAGCAACGCTCAGCGCTGCRCTGCTGGCTCGAGGAACACAGCTCACAACACCAAGAATAAGCACCTCACCTTCTAAATATGATAGAAGCAGCAGAAATCAAGCAGGCCTGCTGTTCAGAATTAAGGATTTGCATATCAAACAATTGTAAAAAAGATAAAGCAGCCGACCTTCTGTTTTGCTCAGCAATAAACCATTAGCTTMGGAATATGCAGCACTGATGACTTGGATCCTGTAAATCAGTATCACTTTGTTCAAATTAGTGAACTTGTTTTGATTTAAATCTGCAAAACCTACAAGAACATTCTTCTCTTAAATACAGAATGTTAAACTGAAATGAAGTGGCACCTGCAGTAATAAGAAATGAGATATTAATGATATTTATCATACAACTAGGGTGGAATTTCTTAAAGGCTGCTCTATAATAGTTTTATTCAGGCCACATGGTTTTGCTGAATACTAGCAATTCAGAAATTTAGATAAAGAGAGAAACAGTCCTGCAAGATCTTCTGCTTACTTGTAGTGTGGAAAGTGTTTGGTTGAACCTAACTGGCCTTTCATCACGCAAATCTTTCTGTTTGTCTCCTGCTCAGGAGAAAGTGAGGATAAAAGTACTAGCACCTATTATAAATTGTAAATGACAACAGAACACCTCCAGACAGTCACATAAATATCAGGGGTTCATTAATCTCAGTGCTAATATGCTAAACACCAAATTAATTCATTATGGTGAATTATGGTACACCACCAGACTTAATAAAACAAAGAAATGTACTTTCAAGGTATATTGGCTCCTGTGCACTACTAGTATTCCAGTGATATTTTAGATCATTTCCTAAATCCCTTGAAGAATGACAGTTACTAGATTTCATGGAAGTTCAGTACTGCACGGGCCATGTGAATGTCTTGAGGCTAATTTTCCTCTTGCTTTTGTTACCATAAATCCCAAGTAACCCGCTCCTCACTCCGCTGGGAAAGTGGGACGGAAAGCACAGGGCAGCCTCTGGAGAGCCGGTGCGCCCTGAGGAGCGATGCAGGAGAGCTGCAAAGCTGACCTCCCGGCACCCAGCCGGGGCCGGCTTGCCGAAATTGCAAAAGCATCCCTAAGGTCCTGAGGTCAGCTGTGACCTTCTGCATGATCACCGTGTAACGGAGATGAGACTGCAGCCTAAAATTACACTTTCTTTRAACTGCCCCTTAAAATAATGCTTTGGCAACACCGAAGGCTGTCATAAGTGACATTTTGAATACAAAAGGCAATGGTATGATTAGATGCATTTAACTTGAGGACTTGACTCATAGGTYGCAACATGGATGTAAGCAAATTAGTGGGGGTTTTTTCAGAACTGGAAAAACTGATGATTTTGCATAGAATCAGCAACCCTCAGTGTYCATGGAGCTTCATATTGCTTTTTAAACAATTATTTTTCAACACAGAAGGAAACTTCAGTCATTTTTTTCAAAGATAGCAATACCATTCTCCATTGTGGGTTGCAGAAAAATGTTATAAAGCAATTTTGTTAAGCCTACCACTGTCGCTCCCAAGTCAGCAGGACCTTCACCATTAACTTACAGAGAGCAATGGCCAACATGGAGCACACTTGGGAACCCAACCCCCTGGTTAGGCTCTCATGAAAATGGCATTTTTCTGCATACGAATCAGTACAGGATACTTGGATTGACCAAAAATGGAAAGCTTGGAAGGTGCCCTTTCAGTCACAGGCTACTTCTTAGAGGACTTCTCCAAAAAATTTCTCAAAAAAATCTCTTTCTCCAGAGTCATGTATCAACTACCTCCTGCCCGAGAAGCGCTGTGGGCAATAAGCTGTGTAAAGAACTGCTCTGTGGTTAGGAGGAGGAAGCAAAGAGTTGGAAAAAATATTTTGTACTGAGATACGAACAGAAGCTTATTTGGGTCAATTACTATTTAACCTAAAGCAGTTCATTCTCAAATCTTTCAACACAATTGAAGTGATAAACTAAACTCCAAAAGTTTTCTTTTAGAAAACAATGAAATGAAATGTTAAAATTTTTTCTCCATTTTTACTGTTTTGGGCTGAAATTATTTGCCAGATTTACAAATTAACTCTGTTGATACTAAAATAGATTTATCAGTTAATAAACTGGTTTTGCACTTTTTTCCATAGCTCTATTAACAATCCAGATGTGCTCCAGACCACATCGTCTCATACTTTCTTTTTAGGACTTCTTCTTTTTGGTGGGATGTTACTAATTAAAACTTAAAATACACTATTGGTAGTATCATTTTACTATTTCTCTTGTATCTTTTTCTATTTTTTTTGTCTGTCTTTTCTTATTAAGTATTTTTTTGTGGAAAAATGAGATCAGAAGGTAAGGAATCAACTCTAAGTAATCTGCTTAGCCATCTGCTGATGTCCTATAAAAGGATAAATAAATGAGGAGTACACTCAGCATAACCTACCACTGAATGAATACACAAGCCTCATCCTTGGCTCACTAAGAAGCAATTCCATGAAAAAATCAAATTACTAACATAATTAATCTTAAGAGTTGTGGTGACTAGTGGAACATTAATTTTTATATATTCTATATGTTTATGCTACCTTTAAAAGTCAAGCACTCATTACAGCTATGACAATATGATCTTTCCTAACAGCAAAGTTGGGCTCAAATGAATTGATAACAGGCAGAATGAAAGCAAGCCAAAAAGACACAGGAGAGCTGGAAAGCGAAAGGCAGCGAGTCCCAGAGCGCAAGAGGGCACAACTGCRGTCAGAAAGAGAACACTTTGGGTGGTCTTTGAAAATGTCAGCAGCATCCTTAAGCACACTGTGATACTTGGGTTATTGGGTGCAGGAGAAAAATCTTTCTTTTTAGCGTAAGAATCTGGAAATGATCATCTTTGCTCAGAGTCATGCTTCGGGCAGTGCAAAGCCTCATTCTTACACAAACTACCCATGCTCTCATTTTCAGAAGCAGAATACATATCAGTAGTATTAAGTCCTGTTAAGTGACAGTCCAGCACAGCCTGTTTTTACAGTAAAAATTTATTTCATTTCATATTCATTTGATATTTACATAAGCAAAAATGACTAAACAGATAGCCAATGAGTCTCAAAGTTTCTGAAACTGTTTGTTCCTCCACTGCTTTTTTTAAGCTTTTAAAAGTGACAAACTAAAACTGCAAAATTTTCTTTTGGAAAACATTTAAATGAATGACTTACAGGTCTTGATTTAAATATCACCATTTGGATTACAAAGAGCACAAATCAAACAAGCCTAAAGCTATCTCCAAGATGAACAGAGCTGTTGATAAAATAGGACAAGCTAGACAGATAAATACAGAGTCTGAAGATCAAATCAGGATAATATTTTTCATGTCCAAAATTTGACATTTAAAAATATTTCACAGGCTTTTAACTCATGATTCTGGTTATATTAGTGAAAGCTTCTTAGATCCATTCCCACCCAGGATATCAAACATATTTGGGTTTGGAATCAGTCCTTCTGAACTTGAACACTGCACACGAATCAACCTTTAGAAATAGCTAATGTTACACCGAGGAGAACCCACTTCAAACCATCCTCTGGACAATGAAAGCAAAAAAGTTTAAGGAATCCCTTACAACAGATTAGAGGTCCAAAATCTAATGCATTAATTTGATTTGTTCTCCCAAGCAAAAGGGTTTCATGGAAGGTCTTTTTCTAGAGACAACCCCAAAACACACTATTTCTTTAGAGCATTTATCAAATCTTATTAATGAATGCTCTTTGAATCTGCACACAAAAGTATATTGGCTATCTGCTGAAACCTAAGGAATTTCCACAATTCTATCTAGGAAATTAATGAGAGTCCCTGCCAGATACAATGGCATAATGCTGACATTATGAGTAAACAACACAGTCTACTATTGTAAGGATCATTTACCRGAGGCACAGAAGAGGGAATTCAACCATCCTTAAAAAAACTAATGAGATTTCTTGCACTAAATCTCCTTGCAGTTTGAGAAATTCTACTCTTGCTGTAGCTTCRGTCTAAACACGTGCATCAAATCACCCTTCTGACACGAGACGGGAACAAGTTACAAATAGAGTTGTCTGAGACGGGTGTCCCTGGAAATATTGCCTAGGGCACTTCAATAGGTCTGTGGCTGGCTCTGTGTACTTTCTCCTCCAAGACATATCAGGTGAGTCTTCCTCACAGACACACGAGATCATAAATTTCTCTACCCCTGGCCTTGATGAGCATTCAGATCTTTTAACCTGCCCTGGATGTAGAAAGAAATGACGRAAAAATAGCAAAGTGGTGTAAGTTTGTAAGCAAAGAATCTGCCTGCCTGCCACGCTAAACTCAATCTGTGCACAGCGCTAACTGATGTGTGTGTTACTGCCACCTGTTGTAACTGTGCTTCTCTTATGCATGGGGAGATATGCTAGGAATTAATCTATTCCTTCTTATTGGTGAGGCTTAGCTATTACCTCCATTAATGCATCTCTTCACTCCAGTGTGCCCCACTGCCTACGCCACGTGTGTAGGTTTTCTGCCGAAAGGAGATGGAAGAACTTACTGATAGATTTTGGAAAGACAGGCCATCTTTCAGGGCCCTTACAGGACAATCGCCAGTAGAAAGAGGAGAATAAGAGCAGCACAAATCCCCTGCTAACTACTTATGGTTACAAAAATAAATAATTCACGTTTTATTGCCTACCTTCCACTGCAGCATGTGTCCTGAGGGGCTGGAGACTACTTTGCACGATATGAATAAGGGCTTTAAGCAGCACAGTGTTTACTCACTGGATAACACTACGGGAGATCTCCATATTATAGAGAAGTGCCTTGATAAAAACTGAGTGCTATTCAATCTGGATAACAATCTGCAGAAGGACTGAGTGTTTATTCTGTTAATAAAGGCATCTCTCTGGTAATGCCACAGCTCTTCAAGAGGCGTAGCGAGCCAGCTCRTCCGTCTTATCTGCCCAGCTTTGCATAATTAGCTCCTCTGGTCCCTTCTGCACTGCAATAAGCAAGCACCGAACCTGTTCATGCACATAACAGTACTTCTGGCCTCTCAGTTTTTGTGCTTTGGAACAAGGCAGAGCAATGCAGACTCACCATTACACTCACTTCTGGAAGAGGCAGAGCGGAAGGGATTAGCAAGAGGATCTGAAACTTTTCATTTTACCTCGTACCTTTTTTTCAAATCTAGCTCCATAYGATTCACACAATCTTGACGCATGCCTGTTCAGTGCAAAACAAATCTCTAGGAGAGACATACACAAAACAAAGCCACTAGCATAATTAAGTCTTCTGTCAGAAATTTCAGTCCTGACACAAACACCAGGAAATAACTGCTTTCCTTTGCAACTAAACCATCTAGATCAGAACTGAGAATTTTGAGCAGAGTAAGCTATAGAAAGGTGCTAATATTCACACTACATCTGTCCCATGGATGGCAGAAGACTTCCCATGTCAGGGCTTTCAGTGAGAGGTGTTTCTCAGATCAGCAAAGCCTTACCTGACTCAAAAAACATCATAGCTCAAAAGAAGAGAATGAAATGACCAAAATTCATGGCAACCAAAAATCTGCCCAAATGAGCAAATACACTTAGTACCTAATCAATCATGCATGCACATTGAAAAATGAATATTTCCTATGTAGTCTTAAGATGAAAATTGCATGCTTATCAAAACTTATATAAAGAATCTATAATTTGGTCACCTGAAAGAACATTCTCATGTCCTACATTTCTAACATTTCATAGGAGAGTGGTCAATAATTACATTCATCAGCAAATGCACTTAAGTTGCAAACAATGCAAACAGCAAAAATTTCAAGGAGTAACCTCAATCTTAAGTTTTAAATGGAATAATTAAAAAAAACCCCAGCTTCCTCATAGAGCAATAGCACAGGCTGATTTTTTTTTTTTTTTAAACTCCAGAATAATTTTAAAGCATTTGACATTTTGTGACAAAATTTACTGATTTTCATGAGGAATTCTGCTTTCTCTCTTTCACTGTATATCTTTTTCATGATTATCAAAGTCCATATGATGAAACCAAGTAATTTTCTTAAATTTTTATGCTTTTCTTATATTCTATTCGCAAAAGTAAACAACACAGTTTCAGTATTTAGTTCTTCAGATCTAATTGGCTCTCAGTATCTGGGGTTTTCTGGTCTTTTTAGTTTTTTTTTTTTTTTTTTTAATCTATGAATATATTCCATTCAATTTAGGGGAGCAAGACATCTAAGAAACACGAGCTTGCATAACAATGACAGCACACGTCATTTCTATCCTAAAAATGTGTTACATTTTGGCCAACCAAATCTGCAATTACAGGAGCTATCTTGAAGGAAAAATCCTTAATAGCGAGCCAGAGCAGCTAATGGGCACAGTTATCCTCCATTGTAGCTACTGCCACTTCCTTTATAAAAATGATTAATTCCACTTGCAGTTATGCAATTTTGACCATCCAAATCTCAGAGCAGGAATCTCAAGTCCAGCCTTACCAGCAGTAAGTGAATCTTTTCTTCCTTTTCTCTTTCATCCTTCTTCAGTAGACACAGCCAACTGGGCAGCTTCCTATGGAGGCCACTACATTGGTTTTTTTCACGCTGCCATGACACTGCACCACAGCAGACTGGCACAGTCTGTTACTATTGACAGGGCACAATGCCAGCGTTCGGTGTGTAACATTACAAAATACATCCCATCATTTTTCCTACGCTTTGTCCCAGATAAACCGTCACTAAAAAAAATAATCACAGAAATAAAATACATCATGTTCCCAGGCAATATTCTGTCAACTTCCCCCCGAAGTATGCCAATAGCTTTGTAGGGAATTTAGCAATTTCACAGCATAGGTCAAACGCGAGTGACTTGGCACCGAGATTCAATTTGGATAAGGCAGCGAGTCTGCTCAGACGATCTGTACATATCTTTTTCCRGATCAAGGGCATGAGGTCAAATCCTGCAGCTCCTTTTCTGAGAATCCACCTGGGGAGACCTGCTGCTGCGGCTGCATCACTGCCTGTCACCTGGTGCCGAGGGGGCAGGGCAGATGCAGCGACAAGCAGGTCCCATCAGACAGTCTCCCTAGCAAGATCCTCTGCAGTCAAAAGCAGAGTTTTGGAGGAGAGACATAAAAGAAAGGGAGCCATATAAAAGAAATTTCAGACACCTCTCACAAGTTCAGAGGGAGAATTAGGACTATCCTGACTTCTCTTGAAATCCTGTCTGACAGGAGAGAGAATAGCATGAGTCATATAATATTCCCAACCCTAATTTCTCGAGTCCAGAAAATAAAAGGTTTTTTTGCTGGAGGACAAACGAGGATATTAACAGGTTCTTATTTTAAGCCAGTCAGTTCACCTTTCTCTAACTTTGTGTCAGACTGAAAATTAGGATTGCATTGAATGGGCCTGTCACCAAGCTGCAAATTCACAGCTGCAGAAGATGACACACAGTAAATCACTGTCCTTTCACTGAGAGCTGCCATAAATAATGCCACGGGAGTTCTGCCCCTGCAACCAGCAGCTGCCTGCAACTGCTGCGAGCAGAACTGTAACCTAGCCCCAAGTAGGAAAAGGAGAGAAAGTAAAACAGAACATGCTGAAAGATAAGATCCCTACTTTCACTATCACATTAACTCGTAAGCCTTTCAAAATATTTGTCTCTTTTCTCTCACAGGAGAATTTATATAAGCAAGTTGTCATAACTTCAGACGAATTTCAGGAACACGCTATGTTAATTACCTAAAAGCACCTAATCTTAAAAGCATTTTCATTAATGCTAAGTATTATCATTCTGCTTTTACAGATGAGAAAGCTGAGGCAAAGAGTAAGTATGACAAGATTGTACAGCAGGCCACTGGTGGAAGCAGTGACAGAAACTGGTCCCTAACTTCTGTGTTCCCTTTCACACTGGGTATATTTATTTGTTTCCCTAAGAGAAGGGGAAAAAAAAGAAGGCGAGAGAAAAAAACAGTCTGGCAGGTTACATGACAAGTGGAAAAGGCCAAAGATGTGAAAGTATATTAGCCAGGACTTCCTGAGCAAGTGCTTAGCTGACTCTATTGCTCAGCCTCTAGATCGATGACAGGTTTTGAAAACCTTTGCTAAAGCTCAGCCTTCCCCTCGCTGGTCGCAGGCGCTTCCCGTGTAGGGATGCAGCCCTGGACTAACAGCAGGACTGAGCTGCTTACAGGGGACTCACACTGCTCTAAAGTGCGTACAGTTACATCAACTACATAAAACAATTTCAATTAGGATTTTACAAATCACCAAGCACGTCACTAAAATTTCCCTGTAATATTTTTCTAGCCAGCATGGAGGGAAAAAGGATTTACCCGAGTTCTGTGAATGAGGATCTTTTTCCAATAAAGATGTACTCAACCACTGAGAATTGGTTAAAAAAAGACTCCCTGTTTTTCTGAGTCCAAAAACATTCTGTTAGGGCTGCGATTGACTTTCTGGAGATAGCTTTGCTAGAGAGAGCTTTCCATAGAGATTCCTATTTGGAGCTACTAAGGGCTTAGCAGATTCCAACAAGTTTTTTGTTTAGACTAATTTCTAATTCTGGTTTCAATTATAAGCTACTTCAACAGGATTTTTCCCTATTTATTTATTTATTTACAATCCTCACTTTTTGATCGGACTTCAGGTCAAATTGGAAATGCCGGCCAAATTTCTCAGAGAGCAAGACATAGCTGCCAGGACGTGGGTGAACTGGGCTCCTAATCCTATTTGCCCACTGGCAAAGCAAGGACTGGGAGCCAGATCTCCTTTACAGCAGGAATTATTAGGTTGAGGAGAGAATTCACGCTGGAGACAGTGATGAGAGACTCCTGCCCTCGCAAGTAAATCTAGTGTTTAGAAAGCTACTGTGGGGTGAAGGAAAATCAGATGAACCTGCCCCCATTAAGGAGAGCTGTCAAGTCACCCAAAAAGATACCAAAGCTTAGATTTCTTCTTCTCTTCCCACCCAAAACAGAATTCTTGCTTTCCAGACAGCTCTTCCAGCAACTGGAATTAAATACCTAGCACAGTATTTCTCTGTTGGAGAGAACTACCTTAAGCAGCATCACTGTTGGACCAGAGCCTGCACTTACCACCCATCACCCTCTCCTGGCATATGGATGATACGGGTGCAATAAGGCAAAGCTCGCCCATGCTGCCCGCTAAAAAAAAGCTCTTTATGTTGGTTAGAAAGATGAGTGTGGGCAATGGCACTGAATGGTTTTCAGAAGTCAAAATGAACCCTCTGCCTCCAGCACCTACCTTCTTTCCATTCCCATCCCTTGCCACAAGCTGAACACTGGTGCAGGAGTGATCTCGGCTGGCAATGTGTCCACCATGGGGCAGTCCCCACACTGTGGGRATGCACCAGCACCTGGTGCCCAAGGAGCCTGTGATCAACAGCCATGTCTTCTTATGGTGTAATTCCAATTACAGGTTAATGGAATCAAAGAAAATGGAACCAGCTGTAGAATAGGGCAATGGAGATTTTCCCCTTGCTGGAAACAGAAGCCAGCACAGCAAGGCAGCAGTTAGTGTAATGGGGCTGGAGTGCGTATTTTGTTTTAATGCCATTGCTGGCAGAGGGGAGAGACAGACCAGGCAGCCCAGGGCAGGATTTGCAGGAGAAAAAATACTTATACTGGCTAGTTCTCTTCTTACACTCATTTCACATTAAAGCAGTAATACTAACAAAAGAGTTGGTTCACGTCCACATGAGAAGTCAGGTTTTACTTCTTTTCCTGATGGACTAGTTCCTTAAGACTGTGTACAAATCTGCAAACTGAGTGAATATTTCATGTGACATACTCAGGATTTTTTAAAACTTATTCTTAGGGCAAGCTTTGAGTTTAACCAGGTTTCAAGTAAAACCCTTTACAGCTAAGAATGAATTTCAGAGTCATTACTTGAACTATGTTTTTTTTAAGCACCTCTAAATAAAACCGAGAAGAAATTCCATGTAAAGACTCACCAGCTGATGGGGGCCTAAGCAGAAAAAGAGAATCAAATTTAATTTTAAAATAATTTTTGGAGTGCGCTGTATCGCCAGGTTTTCCTGTTGTAGTTTTTGTCCAGAGTACCTGATCCATTTTATGCTTAGCAAAACTACCTGTCTTCCCAACCCTGTGTGTGACCCTGGGGCTACTAGGAGACTTTACTGGATAAGTGGCCATGTGACAGCAGCTTCTGGGTCACCGCACCCTTGTTTACCTGCTTAGACTTTCAAGTCAGTAGGAAGGAGGGCTCTGCTTGCAAGGGAGAGATGTAAGTCTACAGGGTTGGCTGAAGTAGTCCAAAAAAGGTAAAGGGGTCAGAAACCTCCGTGTGCGCTCCTTGGACACGTCMATCCTTTGCATCAGCAGCATTTCCAGCATCTGTAATAGAACCTTTTCCCTAAAATACAAGYTCTGAAAGGCCAGTGAAAATTTCAGGCTTGCATTTCATTAGCTGTTTATTGCTTGTAGCCTGCCTTGTGTTCAGGGAAAACCTTGACAGTGTCACTCTGAAATGCTTGAAATACAGAAAGGAAAATGAGAGACACATTCCATTTTCTTTCAGTGTATCCTTTCAGAAGAGCTAATATCCTCTTTTGGGGCTCTGATTCACAATTATGGAGTGCGTGATGCTGAACGGGGGGAGAAGTCAAGCTGCTTTGTGCAATGCTCTTGTTCCAATACTTACTTTTTTCCCCACAATAAAAGACCAGCCCAGTCACCAGCAGAAACGTGTGGGCGTTGCTTTAGATGGTCACTATTGCTAGTCAGCTTGCAATATTCAAACAAGTACCCTCTCATTTATCTCATGATATTACTTGACTTCTGCTTTATACACCACAGAGTGAAAAAGGAAACAAAATAGGTCAAAGCCAAAGCCAGGAAAGATTAGAGGATAAAGGGTTATGTGCTGAAGCTGAGACAAGTAATGGTACATTTAGAAAAGAGACACGTAGGCAGGACAGGAGACTGTAAATATCTGGCAGGTAATGGTATAACCAAAGGGAGGGCATCAGTCTGTGTCTGGGCAAATGTAAGTGAGTAACTGAAGCTATGGCAGGATATATTAACTGAGGCTACGCACAAGTGGTGGGAACTGACCATGGGAGGCAAACGCCGGTGGGGGAGCTAGCGATGAAGTTGTCCAGACAGCTTCATTTTGCCATCTTAACCCCGGCAAAACTCCCCTTAGCCTCAGCGGCATTTCGCTGGACCAGGAGGCTGAGGCTGTACGGAGGTGGGTTGCTCATGCTGCTGGAAGTCAGAGGCGATCCCCCCCCAACAGGTGTCCACAGCCACATGGGCACGTAGTGCCTAGGTCTCCATCACGGAGATGTTGACCTTAGTGCCTTTGTGGATCTGCTCTCAGCGAATACAGGCTTATCAGACAGGATGGAGTCATCAAGTTGACTGACCTCATTTGGCTGGGCAGTAGCTGTGACAATATGGATAAGTATCCAAGGAAAACAAAATGGCTGATTTTATAAAGTCTTTCTGTCCTCTCCTCCATATGAGGGATTTTATGACAGCTTGATAAAAAACAGAGTTACCTGGTAGTGGCATTATATGTTGCTCTAGCTCAGCAACATCCTGGTGGAGTGCAGCAAGCTTGGGGAAGGCCAGCACCTCTAGTGGTGCACCGAGATTGAAATCAGCAGCACAGCTTGCAACATCTCAGGTGTACCACAGGTGCTGGTAAGAGAAAGATGAATGTTTCCTGCGTTACTGTGTTTTGCTCCACCTCAATAGCAGCTGTCCACTCACCATGTGTGTCCCCAGGCCCTCACACAGCTGTGTTAGAGGAGCGCAGCAGGCAAACTCCAGCACCTTTATGGGGCATGCAGTACGGCATACAGCACTCAAGCAGCAAAGCCATTTTTTCTCATGTAATTACTTGTACCAGTGCTTCTTAACCTGCATGGTACTCCCCACAGGTGAAATGCTATGAAGAGCAAATGAGGTGTGAAGCACCCACCTCACCTCAGGAGCCATCAGATATGATAAGGTACAAAGAACTCTTAATTAGGCTACTACGGTTTAGAAAGGTGATTTATATGGAAGGGCGCACGAAGCTTTGCAGAGGCACTAAGAGAGGTCCCTGTCTCATAGCGCTCGTACGACATGAGCTCTAGGTCATTACTGACCTTGACAGAAAATGCAAGACGACTCCCCAGCTCCCTGTTGCTACAAGGGGCCCGAAAGAAGAGGAGCCGTGTGAAACCGCATTTACAGTGTAGGTTTTTCCTCTAACATATAGTACCCACGGTGCCGAGATAAAAGTGATCCAGTGATAGCTACGTTGCTAAGCTCACCGCCTTTAYGGCTGGTGTCTGATAAGACCCGTGAGCTGGTTCAGAAAAAGTACTCAGGCACAGCCACTTCATTAGGAATGGGGACTGCAGCCTTTCAAATGTGCGTTCTTATTCACTCGATTATTATCAGCTCCCAGTGGGCTCTGTTAAGCAAAACCACCCCTCAGCTGACTCATTTTGGCAGCCAGCAGTTGCTCAATTTTTCTTATTAACACCTTGTAAAAAATTTCCCAACATGGTTGATTTCAAAAACTTAGTATGGTGAAAAGAAAAAACTAACCAGAGAAATAAGATAAAAGACAACTATAGGGAAAATCATTATCTTAATTACAGAGCAGCTTTATCCTCTAATGGGGAGTTTTTTTCACAGGACAGCATTGGCCTAATGGAGGAAGCACTTTAAATACGACTGCAGTTTGCACTCTGCACTGAACTTCTAACCCCTCACAACTTGTATTTACTGCACTTCAGAGCTGTACTAAAGGAAAACAGACCCACCTTTTTCAAGGACTACGGATTCGTTTTGTAGAACTCCTCACCGTGAAATGAAATATCCCATGATATTCAGCAAAATAAGCCCACAGAAATCAATAGCAATGGATATTTTGCTGGGTTTTCTTTTGCAATGGCAGGCATCACTCTCTCCTTTCCACAAATACAACAAACTCTCAGAGGCAGAAAACATGATAGTCCATCTTCCTCCCTTCATGTGGCTGTCAGTCTGCCAGCTAACTCCAGGAAACTTTGAGCTAAAAAGGGGCTGCACGTCTCTAAGGAGGTGTTACCTGCGCTCATTTGCCCTGTCGAGATTTGGTGCCTCAGCTGCAAGCGGAGGAAGTGCCCTGCAACCAAAGCTCCCCGCCTGCACTCGAAGACGGGGCTGTTGCTCTTCCCAGCGGCGGCATAGGTGTTATCGGCTGCTTTCGTCCCTGCTCCCAGCCCGTACAGCCCTATTATTGCTTAGGTCTCCAAGGTAAAGCTGCATGCGGTGGAGTACTGCAGATGCCTGCAGCAGACTGTTGAAAAGGAGATACCGGCAAATAACCTTTTTATTCCGTGATGGTTTCTTTGTGCTCTTATCTTCAGAAAAGTAGCAAAAATAAAAATGAAAAAACCCACCAAACCCTCCTTGAGGTAGGTGAGTATCTCATGGCTAATACTGGGTACTGCACTCAGGAACCGAGCCTGACGTTAATTCTGAAATATCACATCAGCTGTAATCACATCACTTCATTCTAAGTTGTTGCTTTGCATATTTGGGAATTCATCCTAACATCCTACCAATGCTGAAGTGTCTCTGGTTGAGGAGATCTTTAGCAGAGGCAGTAACAGATTCTGAAGATACAGCACTAATTTACACAATTTGTATCGCAGCAGAAACATCATTAAAAGCATGTTCTGTGCTGCATCTTTCCCTGCAATGTTGTAAATAATCAATTACATCCTCTAATAGGGTTATCCTTTTACAGGGCTGTATAGAACCTGTCCTTTTCAGACCTTGCACAAAGATGTACTTCTCCTTAAGGCAGGTATTCTGGATGAGGTCTCGTGAGACTTACAGAGTACAGTACAGGACACAAGGTTCATGCAAGCCTTAAGCTTAAGTCTTTATATGGGAGGCCCTTCTGATCAGTCAGTGCTCCTCCAAGGCATTCAAGAAAGAAGTTTATAAAAGAGGCATATCATGGTGTCAGGGCTCCCTACTGGAGAATGGAGACAGAAATGCATCAACCATGGTTTTGAGGAACCAGCTTACTCTGGTACTCCAGACACCACCATGAAGCTGCCTGCTTCCAGTCGACTCAGATGCCCCTCAGTTGGCAGAAAACACATCTTGTTCATTTGTTTGGACACAGGCAGGGCTGGAAAGGGCAGAGCCAAAACTTCCCTGGTTTTCATCTGTAATATGCCAAACACGAGGTTGGATGTTTTGTACACGATGACTCCTCCTTGAAGCTGGAAACTATGTGTTATTTGCCCCAATAGCTCCTGAAATTGCCTGTCAAAGTGGAGAGGGGCATGAAGCACAGACCTGATCTTCTGGTGATGTGCCAGTAGGAGCACKCTGGATGGACAACCCCAACACTGATGCCACAAGTGCTCCTGAAGCTTTCAAAAGTGTTTTTGTAGAGTCCTTAATGTGCAGCCATAGGAGCAACTTAAGTCTATACCCTCTTCCCACAGAGTCTGGGGAGGTGCATGACTTGAGATGCTCCAGTCCATCTCCACGGTAATGGAGGTGTTTTGAAAGAGCAGTGGCTAGCAACCAGAGCCATATATTCCAATAGCAGTGACCCTATCTTGCTTCTTTCATGCTTTGGGTTCTGCTTGTGCATTACCTCCATTTGTCCTTTACCTGTTTCCCTTGTCTGTTTAAACCGAGAGCTCCAGAGGCCATGGACTGCTCACCACCCTGTGTTTAGATCATACCTAGGCCAGTAGGGCATTTCTGCTCTCAAGCAGTGGACTCAAACACAAATTCCAGATGGCAAATTCTCCACTGGCAAATCCCAGGAAAGGGCACTCTGGACAAGAGAAAACCTGAGCAACATATGCTGCCTTTGGAGGCAACAAAAGCAAAATAACAGAAGTGCCCGGGAAGGTGCCCCCTGTAGAGATAYTGGCCTCACACAAGGACACCCTGGTCCCTGAGACCATTGGAGATGGAGCTCTTGAACTCTGCTGTGGGAATACGTTCCCACTCTGTTGGAAATGTGAGGGTACGTGGGTAGGCAAAGCTGAGCTTGCTCTCTCTCAGCAATGTGGGCAGGCACAGATGGACAGGATACAGCTTCAGTGCAGGCCAGAAGGCCAAAAGTACATTCCCCAGCAGGTCTGTAGTCATGTTGGTACATCTTTCTGAAATACCATGGGAGCCAAGCTGAAGTATACCACCTTGTGTGCCATTTGGAGAAGAAAGGGATCATTTGATTTTGGTCACTAAGGTGATCAAAACTATCGTCAGAAAGGCTGCCCAAAGAACAAAGGGACTCACCGAAATATGCTGGTGACTTTTGTACTTGTGGAAGATCTGAAGCCAGGCTACATAGCTCACAAAAAGCATTCCCACATGGCATTCACACGAGTGGTGCAGCCACAGCACTGTCACTGTCCTCACTGGGACCATGGGCAAAGATCCTATACCAAAATTTCAAGCCATCCATCTTTGGCAGAACCTCAGGGAGGATGGAAATAAGATTTTCTCCTTCATCAGGGATAAATGCAATTTCAGGTGCAGCACTAGCTAGAGAGACTACACCTCCTGAACCTAATGAGAAGAGACAGGCCTAAAGGTCATTTTCCACATTATTTCTAGTATCCTTGTTCAATTTTCATGAATCAGGCTTTTCTCTCAGAGAATATCTCTGCGGAAGTGGTCCACTTCAAGTTCACAAGACGAGCTATCACAAGAACATTTCCTTTTCTGTTGGCCAAGCAGGAACGAATCATCCACCATGGACCCATTCTTCATATGAATAGACCATAATACGATTTATTTCTTATATGTAGTCACAATTCTATTAATTTATCTAGTAAAAAAAAATTATTTACCTACTCATTGTCAAGATTCATTTTGGTAAAAGCTATAGGAGAGTGCAACATAAATAGGAAATCTAAATATTCTATGGAAATGCCAAGACACACTGTAAATATTATGATCCTACAGAATGCATAGTGCCAGTCATGACAATGAAGGTTTACTGCCCACAGTCCAGATCATAAACCACCATTAATTCAAGTGCTGCCAGTAGCTGATCTACTTTGTGTAGAAAAATTACACTCAAATGTGAATCAAAATTTGAGCTATGCAAGCTCAGTTTTCCAAAGAATGCTTGAAAATATAGTGCTGCAATGGTAAAATGAAAACCACAAAGTGTATTTTCAGCACCCAGCTTTGTATGTATAATTACTCATTTCTGAGAAAGCAGTTTGGCTCAATTTTTGATAATTTTAACTCAATATTTTATTCATAATGGTGGTTTCTGGAAGATTGGTTAAAATAGGAATGCTTATACTTGCAATTTCTCCTTTTGTTCAAATAGAAATGCACATACTTGCAAATCCTCTTTTTGTTCATCTGCTTACAGTCATAGCTTTCTCCCACCATTTTTTTCTAGGAATGGGTGTAATATTTCTGAGCACTAATCACAGTAAGAGAAGAGATAGTTCTGTATTAAAGACAGAGAAGTAATAGCCAAGCAATACAGATTCATTCCTTTACCAGGGAACAGCCCTCTTGTGCTCCCATACAGGAGAGTGCCTGATTTGCAACTTCCTTGAAGAGGCAGCAAAATAATGCAAAGTACAAACYGATCTTTCGTTCCAAGCTGCTAGGGGAAAATACAGTTCCTCTGCAAAATGTAACTCCTTTCAGAATTTCCGCATCCTCATTCAAATACAATGAATAACCAATAGGCTCTATCTACTCTCCTGTCTTGATCCATAAATATCATTATGGAAAGTATTTTTGCAAAAGAATTTTACATGAGGGATACTCCAGAAGTTGACTAACAGTTCTAAAAATCTGGATTCAAACCTTCAAAATTAAGATCAGGTCTGTATTAATTTTTACATAATTTTCTTTCTTTCTGGACTAGAATGGTGTAAAAATAAAGACTGACAAGACAGTCTCTTAAAGGAATCAAGTCTGGGCATTCTCTCTTTAAGCAAAAGTCTAAATTTTGACAATAAATAATGCTGAGTTTAGGAAGTAAAATATCCCATCCAACTTTAAGGCTAGAAAGGATCATTATGTTAATTCCACATGATCTCCTGCAGAAGAGAGAGAGCTGCAYCTGTAATTCCCACCTCGAGCCTAGCCTGTGCTACAGCTAGGGCACATCCTTCTGAAAGATAAGACTTAAAAACTCTAACTGCTAGAAAATCTTCCATGCCCCTTGTGGAATTGTTCCAATTACTGTTGTTCAAAACAAACAAACAAACAAACAAACAAACAAACAAACAAAACAACCCACCAACCCAAAACCAAAAAAACCCCAAGCTTTAACTCATGTGTGAGTTCATCATTTCCAACCTTTCGACTGTGTTATGCTTTTCTCTTCTAGATTAGAGAGTACTCTGTTATCAAAATTTTCTTCCCCCATAATCACACCACAATCTATCACCTTTTCACTCTCTTTTTGATAAGCTGAATAGCTTGAGCATCTAACATTTTTCATAAGTCATGTTTCTCAGATCGCAGATTGCTTTTATAGCTGATTTTTTTTATTTCTGTACCAGAAATGAACTTAATATTAATGACCAATAAAAATCTTCTCGCCAGTGTTGCATACTGAAACAACACCTCCTTTTTGCCTACTTAGCAGTGTCCAACTTGCCAATTCCCATTAGTTCTCCAAATAATTAATTTTAGGGGCTGCTTGCAATTAAAAAAAAAAAAAAAGTTGTTCCACTTCTAAAAAAATATTTTATCTAGTCTAGAGTAAAATGCTTTGTTTCAGATTTAAGCATCTAAGAATTTTATTTTTTAAAGTAAAATTAGAGAAAACTAGATATAACATTAACATTGAATAAAAAATTGTTATCGATATTTTTATGTCATTATTTAACATCATTTTTTGGGCCCAATTTCTGAAAGACAAAGAAGTTTATGTCACTATCCCAACATATTTTGTTTCCTCCTCTTGCCTTCTTGACCCTCCTAAAATCATCCCAACGATTTCAGTCACCTCTACTCTAATTAGGAATTTCAGTGTTTGAGAGTTAATTTGGGTTAAGGCAAACTGCAAAACTGAGAAAGAATGACTACAAACGTCTTGTTTCCATGCAGTTTCTTCCACTTCAGAATGAACCAGGTTAAAAAGGAACACGGTACTCTCACTTCTGAGAAATAATCCTTACACATGCAGTTATTTAAAAGAAGGTAGATTGTAACAGCCGGAGTGCAGGGTCTTGGTACACGCCAAAATTCGAGGTGAGTGCACCAAATCACTCAAGGCAAAATGTAGCTAAGAGAAACTTTATTAACTGCAATGCTAAGACTAAGCTGGCACAGCTGGCAATCAAGGAAGAAAAGAAATATTCCACTTCGAAAAGTGAATACCACCAGTTTGACAATTTTTGAGACTATAAACAGAGGATGCAACAACGTCATTTCAAAGTCAGTTTTCAGAAGGCTAATACAAAAGCAGTCAATGCTGGAATAAACCAATGCTCCTCTCTAAGCTACTTATTCTCAGAACAATTGCTATGATAAACACCRCAACTATTCTGGAAAACAGCCTTGCTACTACTTTAAAAAAGGGAAAAGAATGCAATAAAAGGTTCTCAGCCACTGCAAGAGCAATAACAATATTCCTGTCACTTGAAAAGATGGTCAAAGCATTTTGCTAATACTCGTGAATCACCAGCCGCTTTTACAATGCAACTGTTGCGTGTGGAAATTGCGCTTCCCCACTCATTCATATTACTCTGACCAACTTCTTCCACTCTGCCTAGTTTCTATAGGGTCACCACACGTCCAGGACAAAGTAAACATGAGCCTTGGACGTGCTTTTCTCCAGCTTTCATTACAGAAGGGGAAGGCGAAATTCGCYGTGCACCACATGAAGATGAAAAGCTGTCCTCCCGAGCAGGCGCTCTGCAGCGGGACCATTAACCGCTGATGGAGTTGCTATGGTTATAAAGAGGGCCTCGGTGGGAGACGTCTTCATTTCTGATTAGGTTTTGACAGTGCAGAGAGATGCCTGACAGGGAGGCAGGATGGAAAGGGTGCCAGCAGCTTTAACCACGTGAAAGCTGAGTGAGACGACATCAGAAGTGTTTTTGGAGAAAGCCCTATTTCTCCAGGAGCAGAGCACCAGGACAAATCTTGTTTCTGTACGGGCCAGAAGTGATGACCAGGTACAGAAATAAAACAAGCAGGAGCTGAGCTGGTCCTGATTAGCAGATTTCCTGCAATTTTATGCAACAGACTGCTATACTTGATGAAAGGCAACAGGACTAGAAAGAACTAATGCGTGAGAGAGGATCTGGAAGTGGCACTAGTCCTTTCTACAGTGGTCTTCATCTCCTCCTAAAAGCTTATTTCCAACAAAATAAGCCCCTTGCCAGCCCCTGCCAAGAGCGACGACCATCTGAGGTAGCACTGGAGGGGAAGTTACACTCCACCTCCTCTTCTATTAAACTATTTGCCTCATAACAGAAAATGTGTCTCCCCACACGCTCATCTTAAATCTCTACAGCAGCCTTTTGTATGGGAGGCTGGGGGTGAGATGGGCCTACATCTGCTATAAGAGACACCCAGCCTTGTAAAAGGGAAAAATCAACTGAAATCGTTATTTCAAAATGCCAGGAGAGTTCAAATACCGACAAACAAAAATCCTTTCCACTGAAGTTTTAGCAAAATAGGGAAGACTAACCGAAACGTTTCAGAGCGTGAAAAAATGTGAATAATAAACAACATGAGTTCTGTTTTATTAGCAAATCTCATGACATAAAAACAAATCCATCCTGTGAATCATCCTTGATGCTGGCTAGCAGATTCTGTTTTCAAAGAACAATGTCTGCACTGTCTATAAATATTACTACGGCCAGTAAACTCAAGGCRATGGCAAGGGGGCTGTAAAACTATTGAGGGTACCATACACTGCAGTGGTTGTAAAAAGTGCAGTAAAAGAAAAATGATCTGTTATTAAATCTTTTGTTTGGGAGGAATTTTGCATTTTAATAGGGCATTTAGCAATCAGGATAGCTTTTCAGATGTAGCAATCTCACTGCCAACAGATCTGATTTGATGCCCCATGAAGTCCTAAAATGACATCAATTAAGAGGTGAGGGCCAGTCTCATCTAAAGTAGGGCGTTCGCTGCTAACACAAAGCTCAGCTTGCTGTCTCCTCTTCACTGGTCTTTTACTGCTTTTAATGCACTTGATGCCAAGGGGTAGGAGAGATGCACCAAAGTGCATAAAGCGGTCATTTTTGTTACAGTTTTGCTTCAAGCAAATGGAAGCCCCAGTTTCCAAACTCTCTCGCTATCCAGACGATGCCGAGAGTCAGTGGGAAGCTTCGCTGCAGGTACTAGACTAGGGAGCTTGCCACATGGTGCAGTGCGCAATGCAAAGGGCCGCCGTTTCTTGCGAAGGAGCTACTTCTGAGCTGCTGCTTATTCTCAGGACGCACTTGAGAGCTCAGAGCATCTGAATGGCTCCAGAGGGTGATGGGTCACTTCTATCCACTAATACCAGTCTATCCACAGTTAATATGAAAAGGAAGTGTGTGCCCTCAATTTGCATTTAATTTAAGTGAGAGTGTAGCCCATTAAGTTTGCCTGCAGTGTATGTTCTCAGCTGAAACCAAACTTACATCTCCTCGCTCAAATATTTGGAAAATAAATATACAGAAGTTCAGAAAACATAAAATATTTTTCTTCTGAAAGCTCAATACATATTAAAGAAAACTTCAAAGACTGGTATCTAAAAAGCTACATACAAGCTAGATAGAACTAAAAAAAAAATCCATCTTACTTATCTTGCGTAGCTAAAGACAGCGGCTGTATACCAGAGTTATGTGGGATTTGAAGGCCAAGTATTGCTCTGTGACTTAGTGCTGGCTGATAACCAGTCTTCTATTATTCTTTTTCTGAAATTGGATACATCTGAAAACATTCTGGATTAATCCTAAAAATCAGAATGGTGGGGGTTTTCTGAAGCGCATCTGTCTTCTGGTTTCTTACTCACCTGACTAGATCTAGAGAGGTAGGAGGAGGAGGAGGAGGAAGTCCTTGTGGCCCCACATGCAGCTGTTGTCCCCAAAGCTGCTTGCTGCTCCCAGGTCCTCGCCTGCCCGCTTGGCTGCTGGGGAACGCCAAGGTGCACCCTTGCAAGGATCGCTTTGCTACAGAAATGAAGGCACTGCGCCGGGCTCAAGGTAAATGATGTGGGTAACTGGCAAGCAGAACTGTCCGGGGGGGACAGAAAAATTCCGTCATGACCTCTAGACTGCTTTTTGACATGAAGGCAAACACCAAAGGACCTTCAATGCCCTGGCCAGGGTGCAGACCCCTCACCTGAAGACACGCATATTATAAAACTTAATTGAACTGCCTTCAATTCGGGTGTCAGGACTGACAGAATTATGACCGAACTGAGAGCGCTTTAATATTAGAAAGACAGAAACAGCATCCTCACAGAGTAGATAGACAGACATTGATTATTGCAATAGGACAAAAATAGATACAAAACTTACAAAACATATTAATATTTTAGAGGTTTGAYGGCACTTACCAAAGCGTGTAATCATAACAAAATAGGATACACTCTGAAGATTAAGTACAACCTTCASGAAACTCCGAATGAGTACTTTGGGAGTTGTTTTTACATATCAGACGTTTAGAACTTGGCCCTAAAAGCATTAATATTTCCTTTAGGAATAGAACATAAACAGCAAAACTAGCAAAATCCTTCACAGTACACTATGAAACATGCATAAAACTGATTCTGCCTCACCCACAGAGAGGTTGAATCTCAGGATAATTCAATACTTTTCATTCCTATTAAACAAAATCCTGCAGATTGACAGAGATTCATCCTGTCATCTTTTCTGTTACAACACAGCCTCTCTCTGTTAGGATATGCACAGCCTAATCAAGCACAAATGTTTACTTAAACTAGTCGAGCTCTGTGTATTTTGGACTAAAGCCAGCATATCATATCTAATTAACCCTCCTGCTTCTCTGGCCATGTTGCTAGGATTGTTTCTAGCTGAGTACTAAACCTGTTACCGTGGAATTTAAGTAAAGAGTTCAAGAGGGAAAAACTGCACTCCATTCACCTTATCCTTTTGTCATACCAGCTGGTAACATTTTTAATATGGCCTGTATTCCTCCAAAATGTACCACATAAATACTTCTGCAACTGCGCTGAGGGTAAAGAGGGCAGTATTGCTTCTATCCAAAAAAGGGTTTGCAGAATCACACTATAGAATATAAGAACAGTATTTACTCCTGCAGGCATGGTAACTGAATTTCCAAGCAATAATTGGATGATGTGGTTTGCAGAGTCTCCAGAACCCCTTGATGGAATTATATCTCCCTGATAAATTATATAGTTTTCAGACCTTTAATTTACTCAATACATGGATCTCTCTGTCCTAAACTCTTGGTGGGTATCACCTACCTTCTGCTTTTGACATCCCAAGAGAGGCTTAAAACACAATGAGCTCAGAAATGAAGCAGAAAGGGAACAAGCAACAGGTAACGGGAACCTGCTCCTTCGCTAAGAGACGTTTCCATCACAGAGTGCTGGTCGTTCCCCTTCCCTGGGTGAGCGAGAGTAGCAGGAGGCAGCAGAGAAATGGGATGTCTGCTGATGTCCACAACTCCTTTTCTTTCACAATAAGGGAGAATAAACCATAAAGCATCAGTAGCAAGTCATAGAAACAGTGGGGAAGTACCAAAAAATGCATGGATGGTTTTCATGCATTCGGCAAACTGCTGACCAGTGTCAGGGACAGGATACTGGGTTCATCAGACCTTTCGTTTGACCCACTGTGTCTTATATTAAAGAATCCTAGCATCTCTTTATAGGTGAAATTTTCCTATGTTGAATAAACGTGGGAACGAATTGGGATTAAATTTTGGTTTCCTCTGCTGCCTTTAAGTAGAGTATGTGCTGAGAGAGTGAATTCCAATCTGAGAATGTAGGAGGAATGAAAAAACAACACACACAGCCACATTAGCCCTAATGGCAGCCTAAGCCCCTGAGAACTGATAAACAACAGGGTCTGTCTTCTTCCATCTATCCCCTGACTAAAAGAGAATATGCAATGAGGTTGGACATAGAAGAAAYGAATGAGAATATAGTCATTTAATATACTTATTTAATTAGTTCTTTCTGCTTCTGATGGTAATGTGGCAGAATACAAGACTGAAGAGAACAAAGTAGCTGCCTACAGTATAATTAGGCCATTTAAGGGGGGCGAAAGACATCATTCTGCAGAGGCTGGCACAGCAGGAAACTTCAGTGAACACCCAGCTTCCATAGCAGGAGATACACACGTTCTTTAATGACTGCATCTGAAAAAGCATTTAGCTTTTTGTTTTTGTTTTTGTTTTTATTAAAAAGAAATCATTATTTATCACTTGAAAGATATTTATTATGTGTTCCTTAAATTATACGATAATGGAGTACTCGGGCACGAAGATGCTTTGTGGCTCAGCACATGTAAAAGATTATCTCAAGCTCCCGGAGGAAACCTGGTTTTAACCCCAAAATTCATCTTAAACATGAGGGTGCGAGTCTGAAAGAGCCCGCGAAGGGGAGCCACCCTGGGCCCCCAGGAAGGGAGGACTAGTCCACCACTACTGGAAACATTCAGATAAGCTGGTTACCAGCAGCTGGTAAGACAAAAGCAGAATAGGATAAAAAATGGACCTTGGAAGAGAGCACCTGTAGATTTGCATGACACAGTCCACACATACATCCACATACCAGGAGCAAACGCGTTATCAAAAATTCTAATTACAGTTGAGAAGCAGCCTTAATTCTTTAATTAAAAATACAACTTTTGGCCAACTATACATTTTTTTGGGGGACCAAAGTGCATATGCATACTTACATGCACTCATTCCCAAGTGACATGTAACCCTATTATAACCCTACATCTTTAACRTGAAAATCCAGAGACTCACATAAATTGAATTTTTAATGGAAGTTTGATCTCTTCAAAGAATTCTGCCCCCAATCCATCTMTCTGCGGAGACATATCCTGTGTCAAACCTCCAAACAGCTTCAGTGTCCATTTTCAGCATAAATCACAGTTTAAGAGAATTCTTTCCCTCAAACTAATTAAACTTTTACTCTAACCTACAGTACTGTGAGGTGTAGGACAAGCATTATCTTACGCACATCTCTGTTCACTTAACAGCCTTATTTAGGGCACCATAAAAACACACAGGCACAGATCAGTATCACACCTGGTAAGAAGTAGTTCCAGCTGAAGCTGATAATCACCTGGCACTCGATTTTAGCAGGGACTGGACTGAGCCAGAAATGAGCACCCAGTAGGACGGTAAAATGAGTATCTATCAGAAAATTAGTATTACTACTCCAGACTGTCTCACAGAATTGCATAAAAATAACATACGTAACTGAACGAGGAATTCATGACAGGACACTGCAAAGAGCCTCATTTAAAAACGTGGTCTGATATTAAGGACAATACTTTATTTCACATTTCTAATGCGACATTAATGGTTATGTCTTCTTTCACATTAATAAACCCATATTTCCCTGCAACACACAGAGACACTTTGCAGATCTTCCAGTCTTATTTATCAGGTAGCTAGTATAATCTTGGGTAATTACAGATAAGTGTTTCATCAATTTTTTTGCTTAGCCATGCTTCGCACAGTGTCACCCTTTCATCTCTTGCAACAGTCTAATTATACAATTAGAATCTTTTTTTTTTTTTTTTTTAATTCTATTCAGCCTGGTATTTCAGCACATTATCTTTAGCTAGGGAAATGAGTAACACCTCTACTTCACTTCTATAGCTAAATTTCCAAATTCTGGCATTGCCGCTTGCCTTCATTTTTTTTTTTTTTTTTTTTAATTCTATTCAGCCTGGTATTTCAGCACATTATCTTTAGCTAGGGAAATGAGTAACACCTCTACTTCACTTCTATAGCTAAATTTCCAAATTCTGGCATTGCCGCTTGCCTTCATTCCTGGTGCTATTTGGGTCCATCATAGCAGATGTTTTAGTATCCGATTGCTGCCGGAGGACAGGTACTTAGAGGGTGTGTATATTGAGATGAGTTTATCAGCTGGCATGGAGACCTGCACTAAGATCGCCTCCAGCCTCCCCAACTGCTCCTACATCACGTATCTCCACACCACTCTGCCCTTATTTCCCATCAGCCAGTACCTGGAAATGACATTTCCAGTCRAGTTGTCACAGAGGTGCAAATCATTGGGACCACATGGCATTTATTTGTAATTTCATATGGACACAATGGGTATGGGCTAGAAAAACGGGAATCTGGTTGCACCCCAAAATGGGCCTCTCCAGGCTTCACGATGATCTCCACCCAGGATTGCACTGGCAACAGTTTTTGGCTTGGAAACTAGTGCAGAAAGGGAGGTCGGCATGCCCCAGGCAGCCCTTCCCAGGCAGCGGGAAGGCAAGCTGTGTTCACGTGTGGATGTCAGGTCTGGTGATGCCAGAATACTTCATTTCCAAGACCCTTCGTCTTTATTTTTTTTCCTAAAGAAAAAGAATTCACCAGACAAGCTGATGGTACTGGTGATGAGGTTAAGCCAACGTCTACTAAATGTCTGGAAGGGAATAATTGACTTCAGTGCATTTTGGATCTGTCCCTCATTTTGTAGGATTATTATTTTATCTCATGTACGTATTGCTTTATATAAGCTTGTGTGCTGCTTCTGCAAACACCCTGCTACACACGATTTAAGAAACCTGATCAAAGTATAACATCTTTGGAGAAGAGAGAGAGAGAGTTGATAACAACACTACAAAAAAGACTGTGTATCTTGCAAAAAATATTAGTATCTGAAGTCACTGCCATCCCTTTAATCATACTAGTTAAGCTGGCACAGAATTTTTGCAATTTTCTGAGCTAGATTTACTCACTGCTAGAAGCCAAAAGTGAGCACAGCTTACATCAGACTAGGCAGTACACCTTCTGGACATGTTTGTAAGCTTCTTACTGGAAGAAAATATTCATAGACTTTTWCAGCCCGCTCCTGTTGGACAAGGAGCAGCTCTTTCCCCCTCCAGACAGGTTTTACTTACAATGACATATCTACTGTTACATATACCAAAGGGGAAAAAAACACTAAGTTGTTTTTTCATTAGGTTCAAAGAATCAATTTATGATTGCTGCCCTTATAGTATCACTATATAAAACAATACATGTGAAAATACAATTATTATTTCCAGACCCATGTGCATTTATCTAAGAAAACAGAATACTAAGGTTTTTTTATGGGCAGAACTTTAGCATCTCATAGTTCTATTAAAACTGGGATTCTCTAGATGAATCAATGGATTTTGTTCAAAGCTCAGCAGTCTAAATAAGTACTTAAGTGAAAATAACACTATCAGCAAATTGAAATGTAAATCTCATAGTGAGTGGTCATCATATGTTATTTCTTCTTTAATATTCATTTATTATTATAATAATGTACTATATAAAGCACATATATGCATTTAATATATAAAATATAAATGAATAACTTATAATATTATTATATGGTTTATTATGAGCAGAAATTGCTGCTTTCAGGGTGGGTTCACAGAAGTCGGCTCAGAGCCCTGATATAAACTGAGTCAATAAGCCTGGGTGACTGGCAGCAACTTTCTGAATAAGAAGCAGTGATACCAACCCACTATGATGGTATAGAAGCTCTAAAACCTATTATTTGAAAGGTGTTTGGGTTGTAAGTTTCGTAAAGCCTCTCTCRATTTCTTCTGTCCTTCCTTTTGTTTCCTGCCCTTGCTAACCTCTTGCTGCCTGCTAGAGACTGGTAGTGCATGTGATGTGGTTGTTCAATAGACCAAAGTATGAAAAATACTTAATAATGACTTTTTCTCACCATGGTTAGCATGCATGAAATGAATGAGTCTTCCTGCACAAGGGATAAATCTATAACTAAATGTCAAAAACTATAACTCTCTCTGAAGGTAGCTTATTAAGAATTTGTTATGGTTCATTTTACAGTGACACTTCCATATTCAGGAGTGTCAGAATAGAGAGGAGCAGCCTGGGATCAATTCATTCTGACATAAAAAAAAAAAAAAAGGGGGGGGAGAAAAAAAAAAGGAAGGGAGGGAGAACAGAACTGATATCTAACAAAGCATCTGGAGTCATTCAAAGATAAAACAGATTCAAGACGCATTAGTGGAGCCCCTGGTCCCAAGCAGACAGGCTCTACAACACAGCCTGCGTGCATACGGCTCACTGGAGGAACGCACAGCAGGTCCCACAGCYCCATTTGCTTAAGTAGCAAGATATAGCTCTTCCTCCTAGATCGAGTATTAAAACTCTAAAAAGCAGCGTAAGAGTGAATACACAGTACATACATGCTGGAAAAGACTAATATCAAGGCTGTCAGGAAAAAATAAATTAACGAYGATAATAAACTCATCTTTCTGATACTACTAGTTTTTAAGGGCAATACTGAAAGCAACACATGGTTCTGCTTAAACGCACCAGTAAAAACATGGCTCTTATTCTGCAGACTGAGAGATAGAGAGAAAGAACATAGATTAGCAGCTAACAACCAAAATAATTTGGTTCTGTAGAAGTTGGCTGTAGAACTGGGAGTGAAAACTTCCCCTCTGCAAACTGGCATCTCTGTAGCAAGATGCCAATATTGCCAAAACACTTTGAGGGGGGAAGGCTTTGGAGCTACTGAAAAGAAGATTTCTCTCTATTCTGCCTCCCCAGCACACAGACTTTATAACTATTTGTCATCTTCTGGTTGGAAAGCAAAGGGCAGGCAAAGAGCAGGCATGTGTGCCTCCCCAGCACAGACTTTATAACTATTTGTCATGTTCTGGTTGGAAAGCAAAGAGCAGGCATTTTTCACCTTAAAAAAAGTTTTAAGACCTCATTAAAACACTAAAACGAATGGATGTCAGGTGTGATTCAAGCAAACACTGGCCAACTGATTTTCTACATCCAAACTGGTGGAGAGGAAAATGGTGAAAACAGAGGGGAAAGTATGAAAGTCCACAATTTGCCCATGCTAGAACAGCATGCTATAGACTCAGTTTGAACACACTGGCAACCTGTGTCAACAAATGCATAGGTTTGAAGGTATTTTTTATTTATGAATTTGCTCTCACAATAGTTGCCTGATAGTTGAGAATACTGTTACCGAACTATCTGGGTGGTTATTGCTAAGTACTTGATAACATGGATTAAGGCATGTTCTAACAGCTGTGTAATACATAGCAGCGTTTGTGAAATCTACCATCTCTTACTGCCAAAAGTTTGATGCCACTTTGCTAGCATTCATGTACAAACTCCTGGAGCAAGCCTGAACCAGAAATGTTTGCAATGTATCTTGGCTTTGTTCAGCTCTCATGCTTTTCCAGTTCTGTGGCAAAAATTTTCCCTACTKACGAATCTATTTCCAAGTTTTCACACTGAACTTTATAACCTAGCGTTTTTAAATAATAAAATAAATAGCCTTTTCTTTGTGCCTTTTATCTTTTGGAGTTATTTTTAATGGCACATCAAAAATGAAASCTATCTTCTAATAAACTAAAAGCAACAGCACTCCCAGACCTGTACATCTTTTATGGAGGTTGGTCTGCAAGATCTCATTTATGAGAAAGAAAATTGCTGTCTGGTCCACAGCCTGGACTTTTAGGTGCTGACTGCCTATAAGTTGCAGGTTGTTCATAAAAAAAAAGTAAGGAGAAAAAATCAGGATTCTCTTAAAGGTTCATAAAAGGAATGGTGAGTGTAAACCACCCAAAGTATCTTTACAGTCTTAGGTAGGGATAAAAGTTATCAGTAAAAATGCATGGGTATCTCAAAATAAGCTAGCAATTTTCTTCTGCTGACTTCCCAYCCTGGACTTGCAACTTTGCCCATGCAGGAAGACAGCGGGTGATTCCCGCTGAGCAGCAGCCCCAAGGAAGAAACAATTCTGGGTGGAAGGCCCCAAAAAATAAGTCTGGGGAGAAAACTCATACTGAGGTTYTCTTCTGATTTTGTTTTAAAAAGATAAATAAAATCAAATCCAAGAAAAGGCTTTATGGACTATAATGTCTGGTCAAGGCAGTGAGAAACGACCCTTGATTTCTAACAGATGGCTCTTTGTCTCTTTGCAGGAGAAGAGGTGCATCAGGCTGATCACAGMGGCATTATCCAGGCAAGAGCAGCTCCAACACTTTCCTTGGTACTTCCTTTCATAAGCAAAATCTGACTTTAAAGAGTCATCTGACATTTTTGTGGCACTGCTATTGTATCCAGTGGCTTCTCAGGTGTATTATACTGTTTATTAGCATGAGGAAAAAGTTTAAAAAGTTTGAATTTACACAACGCACAAGGTAATAACCAACACCGCAAAGGGATACATAGAGACCAAGTGGAAAAAAGATCCAAAAAAAAAAAAAAAAAAAGTCGTCATTGTTTTAAAAAGCACTGGCAAGTGTTTAAAAATGTCGTTAAAGACTCTCCTGATTCCCAAGGCAGCTCAGTGCACTGCACGTGTCTTTCCTGAAAGGTGGAAGCAGCTCTAGTGCACAAGTACCTCGCTGCCTGGAGACTGTCGCTACGTAGACCATGGTTATATGCTCCATAGGTTTATTCTCACGGGTTTAAGCCTATTAACCCTGGCTTCCATTTAGATGACGTACAGCCCTGTTTATTTGCTCTGTGGTCCTCAGATACTCTGATGGTTAATCAAAAACAATGTGAACTGCAATCCTGCTTAGGTGATTCTCTTAAGCCCTACAATTTTTACAAAAATATTCCTGAGCCCATCCTGGCATGGGAGTGACTTTACCCTGAACCTTATATAAATGAACTGCCTGGAGAGGGACCATCATGATTTAAATGGACAGGAGTACGAGAATTTCTAATGGTAGGCCCTAAATGCAGGATAAGATGCTTCTTCAGTAACTCCATTGAAGTTAAAGGATAATTCACATCACCAAAGTTAATTACATGAGAACATGTTACAAGGTAAAGACAAAAATCATTAGCAAAACACTTCCAGACTCTTTGCATTCATGTTTTTTAAGTGTTTGTTGTCCATTTTGGCACTCTTGTGCATTTACAATTGTGTAATTTTTGAGTACAGAGAAACAAGATCTGTCTTGTAAGTAATATTTTGCATACACATATATATATCATATTTGATATTAAAAATCATTTAAAAAGACAAATACGATACTCGTAACGCAATCGGGGGTTGCTCTCCCCATGATGCAAGAGACAGGAAATTTCTCTTGGAGGCTCCTGGATGGAGGACAGTAACATTTACAAAGGACCAGATCAAGAAGGCTCTGCTCTCCTCTCACCTGGCACTAGTTTTCTGCCTGCTTTCTTCTGCCTATTTTAGTAGAGCTACTTCCTCACTCACATTGATAAACATAGAGAAGATGTAATACCTCTTATCCAAAAAAGCTCCCATTTAATCTCATTAGTATTAATTAGCAGAAAAATTTTGATATTCTAATTATGGTACTAATTACTTGCAGAGATTTCAATACCTCCAAAGCACTGCATGAGAATGAGTAAAGTAATGCATAACTTTGCATGCATTTTATCATCTCCAATATTATTTCATGTTCATTAGGTTTTTTTGGAATTACAGTGAATAGTACTTTATAGCTGACTGCCTAATCGTTTAAGAGAAGAACAAAAGACCAAACAATTTTCTATGACGGCAGAAAGTTTAATTTCCTAACCAGAAGAACAAAACATAGTTAGTTTTGTACGTTTACCCTTTAGCTTACTATTCTGAAAGAGCACTATATGTTTCAGTCATGTGCCTGTTTTTCACAGGGGCTGTGGATAAGTACAGTTTATTAAACCCTGCTGAGACAATCTGTTGTGCCTGTCTGTTTTAATGTTGTTATAAGTCAGTTAAGCATGTACCGTACTTGTTAGCTGTATATATACTAATTTAATGTATTGATGGGCTGTCAGTACAAATACCTAATGAATATTAAAATGCAAACTCAGATACAGAAATGCAAAGCAGAGCCAGCATGTGGTCAACATTTTGAGGGACAGGCAGAGAAAGGAAAAGACCAGAGTTCATAGGAAATGACAGTAAACACTCATGAAGTGAACCTGAAAACAAATCACTAGCAGCTTCCCAGGAAAGATTGAAGAAAATAATAATAAACAGTCTCAAAAACACAGGCTCTAAATATATGCTGTGAACTTTGTCTTCTGCCAGCTGATTTCAATATAAATGAAACAAAGCATGGTTGGAAGACCAGTGTGCCACTAAGACAAAGAGAAATAAAGAAAACAGAATAAAGACACTATTATGGGAGGGGAAGGGCGGGGAGAAGGAGAAATCTCCCACTGTCTCTTCCTCGATGCTAATTCTCAGTTTAACAATGGATCTAAAAACGAAGAGCGGCCGATACCTTGCATGCTATGCATAATATAGTCTTTCAGTAAGAGCGTGTACGTACAAATCTCTCCTGCTCCAAGTGAATGTGGCAGGAGTTTGTTGGGCATATTTCTCTCCATTAGCTCATATTCAGGGCTGCAGCCAGCTGCTTGTTAGGGATGCAAAGCGGTACGTGCCATTCGCTGCCCGCTCAGAGGCATGCTGTCTTCCCTTCAGAAGGTTTCACGTGAAAAGTGAATTACAAAGAGAAAGCCCTTGGGCCAGAGGAGAAAATATCAAACTGCTCGGAGCAGGGAAGCAGCGGAGTAGAGCCACGTGAAYGAACGCAATGCTAATGAAACCAAGAGAAACAGCCCAGGTCGCGCGAGGCCGGGGGAAACTGTTCTGCAGATCTCTCTCAAATTTAGTCAATGCTGCTTTCTCCCTCTGCCCATCGCTCCAAAACTATAAAAGCATCTCGAGGGTGAAGGGAAACTGGTACATCTAGCAGTTGCAAAAAAAGGGAAAAGAAAAAACTGGTGAAATATCAGAAATGCAGGAGGGGCCTTCTGGTGAGCTCACGGCTGCAAACGCTAGCACTGGGAGTGCAGAAAGGTGCCTGGCCCAGCCCGAAAAGGCAGCATCAGACCTGGCCAACCCTCCCACGTGTGAGGGAAACCGGCGGGATGACCATGTCCCCGCCAGGGCCTCTCTGCTTTCTGGTGGGGTGACCCCCTCGCAGCCGAACTACCGGGGCCAGCAGGGACCTGCAGCATCCTGGGGAAAAAGGGACTGCAATGCAGATGCTCATCAGCGTGCGGAAACACGCGGAGACGTCGCCAATCTGTGCCTATGCAGACAACACGGCAGATATGAAGCTAAAGCGGCCACATCCGCGATTATTAGTGCGAACGGCCAGTATTGATTTAGAGGTGAGTGACATTTCTCAGCGGGGTCTTTCACTCAGGAGACAACGGGGGGAAAACTTGCGGATTTCTCTATGGAGGAACCTCCCGAGTTTACAGCCAGCGGCTGTGTTTGCTGGTGGGAAAGAGAAAGCGCCTCCATGGATCAAATACAGAGAGACTTGTCAAAATTTCAAGCATTACATAAACACCCAGTGGAAAGAAAAACAGCATGCTTTGGACATGAGAAGGAAAATTAGTGAAATCGCAAAACAGTCTTAAGAACAAGAATCCTGTATTACGGGTACATTAAAGAAAGGCACCCAGAGAGGCTTCCCTGGTGGCTTCATTCACAAATAGATTCAGTAACAATCTTCTGATTTAAATACAACTTAATATGATCAAATACCTCATGTTATCATCTGAGCCAGAACAGAAGGATGTAAGATRCATATAAGTTTCTTTACTCTCTTCTCTCACCCCTTAACTCCCCAGCTGCTCTTCATATGCCATGCCTGGCCTTCTCCCGGCCCCTAGAAGGCTAGGAGGTGTGAAAGCTCCCTCATTTCACGGCCTTTGCTCTGGCTCCGGCTGCTCCTTCTCCAGCCCACGGGAGCAGCCACAGCGGGGGCTGCCAGTGACCTGCTTCAGGGATTTAGGCTGGGTGAGTAAAGCGGAGGAGAAAAGACTAATCATAGCTGGGCACGAGGTACTTTATCACGTTGACTTTTCAGGTAAACAAACTCCCTGGAGCATGGCAGGGTAAAGCTTTATGGGCAGACACACTCTTGGTAGAAGTGAAGTACGACCTACTAGAAAACTTCGGAAAGAAACGCGTTTTTGGCCTACTGGCAGACGTCAAGTAGAGGACTGAAAACACTGCAGTAGAGACCAAGAGAATGACAAGGAGAACAGAGCACATCTTTTGAATCCAAGGGGACCTAAAGTTTTGGGATGGGGAAGAGCCGAAGCTGGCACTCCTTAGGTTTTCTTATTCAAAACCATAATGTGTGTCGCTGAGAGCTCAGCGCTTATGGTGGAAAGGAAACATACTGCCAAGTGGATTGCATTAATCAGCTCTCCGCGACGGCTGCCGCAGCCATAGCTGCTTTCTACTTCACTGTGTGCAGTTGCAATAGCCTCTCTCCACATGCTTGCTCACCAACAACGCTTAAATACATTTATATCAGAAAATGATTAGCGCCAATGCCCAATTTCATATCCTCACAGAAACACACTCCTAATGCAAGAAGACTAGCAATAAAAAGCCACAGCCAGACTTTTAGTGAAGAAAAGCAGGATCTGGATAAGTCCTACCATCTAGATCTAAGCAGTTTGTAAGTCACTCTTCTTTCAGTAATTTCCTTTTTTTTTTTTTATTTGCCTTCTACCATAGAATAAGGCCTGGTACACAAAGGTAGATGTCAAGCAAACATTCAGTTGAGTTTAATATGATAGAGTGTAAATAACACAGACTCTACATTCAACACTCACTAAATAAGACTGCATTATTCTCGTCTCTTGTGGCTTTTTTCATTGTTTCTGGCAGGAAGAAATAGAAAGGAAGGAAATCACTTACTCTGTGTTAGAAGCTTTGCTTCTCTAATAACTCACTAAAGGCCTAATCCTGTTGGGTTCGGAAAACTTTGGCAGGGCAAAAGATGTTTAATTTAATGAAGGATTAAGGTCAAATGCAAAACAAATAAAATAAAAATGAAATAAAATGGAATCCTTCCACCAAGAGATTGAAGGCAAGAAGAATAAGTAATAGTCTCATGGATGGCTTCATGGATGAATGGGTAGAAATATTTGCTATACCCAGGAAGTAACTATCATGTTTGAAATCATTGTTTAAAACAGAAAACCATCCATATTACTGATAACGGCCAATCTCATAAAATGATTTACTATCATAYGGCAGCACTGAACTGAATAATGACACAACAGGCAACTGTGAAAACAAATGATAAGAGATAAGTCCCAGTGGTGGGAGCATTTCTGAGCTGTACTTACGTGGCAAAGAAGAACTCGCTGCCTGACACAAGACCTGACACTCAAGTCCTCCACAGAATGGCCATTAAAAAAAATACAGATTCAACGCAGCCACTGTATAAAGTAGAATAAGCTTGAAAGGATTTCTACCTTAAAAATCTCAATATACTCAAGACACACAGAGGTCACAGATGACATTAGGCCTTCAAAACCAGAGGACAACAGAAAAAGAAGGAACGTGAAAACAGAAGAGCAGCAGACCACAACTGAGCAGAGCTCAATGTGGGCTCAGTCCTACAACAGGCAAACCTGTGCGTGCGTCTCCAGCCCTGTGGCTACACGGCAGAGATGTGCTGGATTAGGCAGGACTAATCTCTGCTCAGTTGAAGCTGACCTTGTGAGCATGGGGAGGTGTAAACGTGCCCACGGGGGTGAATCGTTTCCGGATTCAAGCTACTTTCTACACATCCATCATCCAGTCGGTGGGGCAAGGAAAGCGACCTACTAATGACTCACCAGTTCCCCTGGCTCAGTTGTCTTAACAACATCAACAAAAAAAGAAGATACCATCTTGAAAGCTTGGCTTAGCTAATATATGCAACCTCAGGTTTCCATCAGTGTCACTCTTGCCTGCCTTCTTCTCCAGACTTGCCATGTGCCAGGCCCACTTCTCCCACTGTGTTATTACCTTGCCTCTAGACTTTTGGGGCTATCTATTACGAATACAGCCTGTATACTGCTTCAGTTTCTTGCAGACTTGAGCACGATCTGCTGAGAGTTTTCAAAATACCTCTTTTTGCATCACATTTGTGTTGTAATTTCCACATTGCTGAAGGTCCAGAAAATAAATTAGTCTCTGATGTTGTTTTTGGAGGATTTGAGGAAAGAGAAATGTATCACAATTAAATCTCACATTTAAAGCTATGTAAAGTTAGTTCCAATCAAGCCATCACTTGTCAGAAATTAAGAGAAGGCCATCRTTAAGCCTCATTTCAGCTGGTTCAAAATCAGTAATTAATTTCTCACAGAAAACAGATATTTTGCAAGGAATCAGAGATGACATTTTTATTTGGGAGGCAAGTTTTGAGCCAAAGGAGGCTGCACATTGACACTAAATATTATATTAACAGACCTCTATAGATTTGAAGATTCTATTTCTGCCTTGATTAGGGATGTTTTTTAACACCAGAGAAGATTAAAACTTCAGTTAGGTAACACATTTAAACTGCAATAAACAGAGCATTAGCAATGATGGGCATTCCTATTAACTGCTAGCAGAAACAACAGAGAAATAAATGTAGAGATCAAGTCTACTCTGCGCTGGTGCAGGCCGAAGAACCTTCATCCATGAAGAAGAAAGTAGGGAGGGAGATGAAGAGGCATGAGCTGATCATTAACCCTAAGTTACGGGGCCGTAGGCATGGCCTGGCCTCCTTCAGGCTTTGACTGACACAGAGGAAACAGAGCAGCAGGCTTGTTATAAGTCTTATTTTCTCCGACCTAAGGGGAGGAACTTGGCTGTTAGGAAAAGCCAGGCCGGCTCCACTTGACTCGTCTTTGAACCCCAACTCTTTCCGCTGGAGGCAAGTGGAGGGGAGAGAGCAGGGGTACTTCGGCCGTATTTGGATCTCCCACCCTTCTCCTGCTTTGGGTTTAACCCTAAAGGCAGGAGGTCTGTTTTCCTACTCTTAGTCAGCATGTTGTGCAGTTCACGCAAAACCAAGGGGTGGAAATGCTCTGGCAGCAGCCCCCAGCATGGGGGAAACTTTACTAATGCTTGTTTTGCTCTTGTTGGGGGCTCCAGCAGTACACGCTGGTGCAAAGAGCAGCTTCGGGCTGCAGAAACTCAGGCAGACCTTGCTGGGTAAGCTACAGCAGTCAGAGAAGTGAAAGGGCTGGGGCTTTTTGTAACTGCAGCACCCAGTTGCTTTTGTATTGCTTGCTTAGTTCGTTTTTCTTTTTTCTTTTTTTTTATTTTTAAAGAAGAAAGCTGAGACTTTGGGAAATGATAGAAAGGCCTGTCTTATCTCATGCTGGAAAATGCTGATCCTGACTAAAATCAGCAAGCTCTGTAAAAATGCTGCGATGCATTTAAACAAACACGCACGCACACACGCGCGCCTAAGTATGAAGAACAGAGCTGACAACCATAAATCATGCCAACATGCGGTGCATACAGGAAAGGTAAAGAAAGCTGCCACTTCGGTGCTCAGATACCACAGCAGTGGCATGATGTAAATAGATAGCACTCATCTAATATAAATTAGGTAGCGGTTGCCTAACAGACTACCACCATGGAATACAAAACACTGAAACTTGAGTAAACCAATAATTTGATATTTCCTGTATCAAGAAATACAGGAGTACCGTATAACGGTGACACTTTTCATATTAAGGACTATATCAAATATTTGATTCATTCCACTTTTAAATAAAACCAAGGGAGCAGAAGCACTGGGAAACGCAAAAGCCAGCTCTGCTTTGTCGGGGAAATGAACTGAACAGTCTAACAAGCCTTTTCCCTCACCAGCTCCTGCCCCTGCACAAAGGGCAGGATTTTCTTCAATTTGCTGCGCCGAGCGTGTCCCAGCGGGCCCTGCTAGCAAGCACCAGGGTTTGCCAGGACCTCTACGCGCTTCCCAGGCAAATCCTAGGAGCTACGCAGTCCCTGCCGCTACATAAAATTTCCTGGGCTCCTTTCTCTTCCTTTCAGGGCTAAAAGCAAGCGAACCCAGGTGCCGYGCTCTCGTTCTGGCTAGGTTGGGGGCATCTCGCATGGTGTCAGATGGCAGGGCTCTGCCGAAACACTAGCGCCGTCTTTGCCCCGCTAGCCACGAACCAGATCAAGCGCTTTTATGTTCGAAAGTAAATTTAATACCACTGGGAAAATCAATTTCATTTTTGTTTTGTTCTAAACYGGGACCTACTTGCTGACATGGATCATTAAGTAAAGTAGAACAAAAAGSACCAGGAATGAATGAAAATCTATTTAACAGGGCAGCAGCAGCTCTACCTGTATGCAGTAACAACAAAAACACAGTGCAGAGTATTTAGGGCTCTCGATGACATTTCATGTTCATCTTATCATGCAAACAGACCCCAGCCACTCTCAAATCTGCTTATGTAAACCAAAAAGACAGACACAGCATACTGTGGCAACATGCAACTTGATGACAGAAAATTAAAGTGCATACAATAGCRGCACCCAGCATTGTTACGGATGTAGACCCTTGGAACATTTTTATTATWATCTCTGTTATACACAGCTTTGAAATGTGGCCATAAAAATTTTGCTTCATAATAAAACCTGGCACACAGCACAAGATCTTAGCTSAAAGAAGGGTTGTTGATTGCCTTTCTTCTCTCTGCACAGACCAAATTCTAAATTCACTTACAAAATGAAAACAAATAAATACATTTTCATTAAAGATGAATTAAGCATGACAGTTTGGCTTGTCTTACACTTTTCAAATGTAGAAGAGAGAAAGRAAGGTTGATCCACATTTAGAAATGTACTGGATTCATGGGCCACAAGGGCAGCTGGGACCTAAACAGTGAAATCGGGCAAGTCTGCATATTGATTTATTTGCTTATGTTAGTTATTTTAACATGTTTCCAAGCAAATAGGATAGCTATCATTAAAAACTGAGCTTACTTTATTAAAGCCCTTTATTATGTTCAATCTAAATATGTAATCAGAACTGGCCTAAACTCATCGGAGCCCATAAATCTATAAATTTTGTATTCCTTCTGTCAGCTTATCCCATTGGGTCATGTAGGTAATTCAGCCCAAATGGACTCAGCAAATTTGGGGAGAGGGAAGCARGCTGGAAGGTACTGCTAAGGGTTCACTGAAGAACTCCCCAGATCCTTTTTGGCAGTACAGCTCTTGTTTGGTCTACATTAATTTCCCAAAAGGGACTTCTTGGAGAATACAACTCTTTTCTCCCCACAAAAGGGATGCCCAAGATACTGAAATATATTTGTGCCAAAATGGCACAACATCTCGAAGGAATAAACTGAACAGGCAACAATACTTTTTTCAAAATTACGTCCTCGGCGTGGGTTGACACACAAAAAGTTCTAATTTTAAAATGACCACAGCCTGGATACTGCCAACTAAAAATGAAATTTSAGCATATTAAAACTCTAAGGCTGTAATTGCTAAAGAAGTGGCTCTCAGAGGCAAGTACCAACGTCAGCAAATACTTAGTTGCTGCAGTAACAAACTGCATGAACAAAAACCCCCAAACAAACAAGTCTGTGGCAACAAAACCCATCCCCGGGGATCTAGCCAATGACTCAGAACAGCGGGCGAGATAAGACTAACAAAATTCTGAATTATCCCTGCTTTTCATCCATTTAATCTGGAAGGTAATGCACTCTTTTTAAAAAGGGGTAAAGTAAAAACTGACTCTGTAGGACATATGGAAAATTGTAAATTCTGAAAAATTAAAATACAACTCTAACTTTTACAAATTTGACAGAGCATGAAGTCAAATTCTTCCCCTAGTTACTCATGTATGCTTACAAAAGCTTTAAATAGCAGCTTYAGGAGTTTTAATGAAGGCAGAACATGTCCAGCCTGTGAGACTGCTGCGCTAATAATGTCAGTAGGTACTGCACAAAAGCAAGCGTTTGCTAGCAGGCCTGGGTTGCTCAGTACGCGCCTCTAAGGCTTCTGAGAAGCATGGCAAAAAAGTCTCAAGTCTGTGAATTTGATYCCTGCTATTGTCTCCTCACTTCACCAATGGCCACTGTATACAGGTATCCTTTATGTAATAGATCCCTCTATTACATTTTATTTCCTTGGCTCCCACCAACAGTTTCCAGAAAGAGTGCGCTGTTAGTCACTTAAATTGGACAATTCAACAATAGTGGAGGAAATAATGGAGAGGAACCATAATCCCTCAAAGTGATAATAACCTGCAGAGATATTTCACTGCTCATTTTTTAACCAAAACCTGACATTTCTCATTATTTCAGAGTGCAGACTGCCTAATCCACAAGTATATCTATCACAAGTAATTCAGGTAGAAAACTGACACTGCAATTATTTTTACTACTACTAGCCAAAAATGARCTGTGTCTCAATGACCACAGATCAAATCTCTCCTACAAATATAGCAGTATAGCTACTATAGCATTGAAAACTTCCAATTATTGGGATGAAAACATGCAGTTGTTGATCCAGAGAAGTGTTTAGTGAAGAAAAAGTGCCTCTGTTGGACTCCATTTGTTACTTTCCAATTGCCTATCCCTGTCAAATAACAATAGTATTTTCTATGTTATTTAACATGTAAAAATCAATCAAAAAGCATAATGAATTTGTCTATCAAGCAGGGATAATAATAGTTTTAGGTGAAAATATTCACAATGAAATCTCAATCCATGGGAAATGCATTGCAGTCTCTCTCTTGCTGGAGACTCAAAATCAAGCCCAGTTTTGCTAAAAGGTTCAGGACCCAGGTGAAGAGCACTGTGGCAATTCATGTTTTTCATCTCACAGCTCTTACATGAAACCGGGTTCTTGGTGGCAATCACAAGTACTACTTCTAACTTTAAGAAAAAATGAAAAAAAGACCTTGTTCTACTTTCACCAAGGCTGTTCTACATTTTTTGAAATGTAGTAAATCTCAATGGCACCATAGAAAAATTCGAGATTTCTGTAATTGTCCTACTACAATGAATAATCAGAGACCAAATGTTGTGTTATTATCATCAGCTACATCTCTGATGCAATTTACATTTATTATTCCCCAGGTTTGCAAAGAATAAGGACCTGCTTGGAAGAAATGTAAGCATTAGTTTACAATAATGACATTTTCCTCTGTATTGTCATTCTCTTTATGCTGAAGAAGCGTGGGTGTGAGAAAAATGAATGGAATAGAGCGCTCTCTTAAAAAAAGAAAAGAATAATCCAATAAAGTTTTTTACTAAACTTCAGTAATATACTCACTTCTGGCCTTTTCCTACATAAATGTACAAAACGGTATTGCCGCTAACTATGTGATTTGGAATTTTCTACCAAAGGCCATCCTAAGTTTCAGATTAAAAAAAAAAGGCAAAAGGCAAAAAAAAAAAAGTCTCACAGGTTTGTGTGAGGCTGGCTATAATAATTTCCTCTATGAATTTTATGGATACTGATRTCAACTTGCCACAGATTGATATCTCTATCTACAAATGACTTCCTAACTTATTTATCATTCCAACTCAGAAGTTGACAAGAGTTTCCTCAAAAGTTTTTTTCCTTTCTTGGAAATACAACTTATAAMTACATAAATAACAATAATGCATGTTACTTACCCAATTAAAGGTTTGCTGTCTTTGCCTGTCTGCAATATATCATTTTTACTGAGGTTTCAGTAAAAATTATTTACCATGTTGAGAGCCAGATCATACAGCTGGTACAGTATCAGCAGACTCTCTAACAAATCTCACTGATATAAGAAAGTATTTAAGATCTCGGATGTTGAGAACCCCAGTAACTGAGATGGATTGAAACTGATTAGTTCAAATATAAAGTGATGCATTTTCAGATTAAGAACGGCAGCAAACCTGATCAACTGGGAATTCATTGCTCAGACATGGTGGAGGACAACAAAGATTTGGGTTTACTAGTGACCAACAACCACCAGTGTGAYGAGTTGCAAAAGAGGCAAATGCTGTCCCAGAAGACACCGAGCAAGGCAYTTCTGACTCATGTGGCAGAAGGTGYAGGTGCGATCTTCTCTGAAACACTCTGTACAACTGCCGTCACCCATCTGCAAGAAACTAGACTTGATGTAGATATGAGATACAGTGATGACGAGGAGAATGCGACCTTATCTCAGGAGAATAGAAACACTTCTTAGGTTCATGAAAAAAAAAGGCAGAAAACTGAGAGCAAGTGAAGGAAGAAACAGTGACAGAAAAGAGTGATATGACCTAAAAGCCAGTGTTAACCAAAGCACACACCTACACACTGGCTATGACGAAATCGAGACTGGGCTTGTGAAGAATACCCTGAGAACAATACGGATCAGGAAAAGCTTTCCAGTAGGAACAGCACCARAAAAATAATAGCCCTCCCACAGGAGAACACTTAGGAGAACAAAAATCCCCCAAACTGATATTAAGATGGAGCTTGATGAGCTTATGAAAGGCATCATATGGCGTGTTTGCCTATCATAACAGGATAATGGGCTCAGTGACCCAGCAGATCCCTTCGATTCCTACAGGCATATCACAGTAATAAAGTAAATCGCCTGCAGCTTTGTCACTTGGGTCTTTTGTTTCATCAGACTAACAGAGATCTGCAGCTGCAGATGTGAAACAAGCACCCTAGCGCAACAGCAATGGTCAGGGGGCTTTGGCGTGTGGTAGTCTTCCCTTTGATCATACATGAACCAACACCTCAGCAAAACACAGGGAATAGTGCCCTGTTGGAAATGCTGACTTTCGATCAAATGAGATTTAAAAGTCAAGCTCTGACCACATCCRTTGTGAAGGAGCATACAACTTTTGTTCCCATTTCCTGGTCAAATTCAGACACCCTGGGACTCTGCTTATTTCAAACATTCTTCACTGTTCCACAGTACTCTGCAGCAGTGCGACTGCTGGTAGCCTGCCACAAATTTTCCACGTAAGGACCTATACATGACCAATAATAGCAAAAGATCAGTTGCTGCTRTTAAAAGAATCCCCATAGTTTTTGGGCTCTGCTCTTGCGTTTGACCTGCAGCCTCATATCCAGCTTCTCTTGCTGCGTCTTTGCGCTTGCTGCAGGATTGCCACCTTTTCCCTCTTTTCTCAGACTTTCCTCCTTTGTTTTTCTTTTTGCCTCACTTCTCTGGCTTCCCTCTGAGAGCAAAGGCTGCTATTTCTATGCAAATAAAGGCTCTATAGTGCTATGTGCCATTCCTGGGGGAAGTATGCCATGTCTACCTGGGCCCTTGGTATGTCAGCTCTCATAGCTTAGCTACGAGCTGGAGAAGAGACATGTGGATGGTTCGGCTACAGCACTGCATAACTGGCTGTAACCATAACTCTCTGGCAACGGAGGCACCTCTGAGGTGTTGCCCACATGCAGAAAAATCTTATGTGGTGTCTATACTTGGCTTTTGAAAACAGTTTAATTTTCAATAGTTTAGAGTAATTAGTCTTTCTAAATACAAAATGCTATATAATAGTAATGAACCTTTAACTATATTAATGCCAACCAAACTTACTTAAAATATTATTATAAGCGAAGATATAAATAGCTAAGTAAATGCAAAGTTATTTCAGAGCTCTACAGGGGATATTAATAATGATAACTTCATTCCTGTGAGACCCTGAGGAGTCTACTCAAAAGTTAAGGTTTCCGTATTAAAAATACACTTAAAGCTTCCTGGTCCAGTAGAGATTTATTTACAGCAAACCAGCCTTAGTACTGAGGGCTTATAACACTGTTACTGTAGCTTTATTATTAGTGGGTAAAACCCACAAACTAGCAAGCTGAAGGTCGAATCCAAGTGTATGATGAATGGATGGTTCAGGGACCATCCCTCATTTTGGTGGGGGTTTTATGCTCTTTACTCCCTGTGCTAACAGATGACACAGGGAAGCATGTTCCTCACTCACAGTCATAACATGTCCACAAAGGATTACAAGACTAACTCTCACTGTGCCACCCCTCTATCTACAAATATATCTAAATATATCTCTAATCCTAAACTACCATCTATACCTATTGCTGATAATACTCCTAGATACACAATGTCAGCATGACTATGAAATGYCATGTTACCAGACTTACATAGCCTGGCAAAAAGCACCTTCCAACTCCACTAACACTTCTGACCTCCCACATAAAATGAATCATTATGGTATTAATTTCCTTTTGGCTTTGCTGTCAAGCTCTCAGTAGCAAAAATCTACCAAGGTGGCTTAYACTGGCTCCTGTCACCTTGTGCCTGACCACCTCAGAAACACATGCAGCTGCCTTCAGCCATCTTTTCATCCATAATTTCATCCTAAACAACCCCAAGTCCATAAGAGTCACAGAAGAAAAATTCCCACTTTATTATCATATCGAACATGTCATGTTCTTGAAATAAACCAGCATCATGAGGCTTTAATCCTCTTTCAACTTTCTCTAAATGCCATCAATCAGGAAACTGTCAGCTCAAGTGTGACAAGAAACTTGCCTCCATTCCCCCGAGACCCTGGTGAAATGAGTATTATTAGCCCATTTTTCCCTCCGAGGGTTCATTACAAAAGAGTGAAGCATCAAGAAGTGCAGGCTCCAGCACAAGATCAGTATTGATACAACCCCTGTTGGAAGGTTTTAAAATGCTACCCAACATATTGCAAAACCTTTGCTGTTTTCCAGGTCATGGGGTTAAGAGATGCACTAGAGAACTAGCTGTGCCACTCAGGTACATTACAGAGCCTCCCTGCAGCAAAGCAAAATCACATAGACAATAACTTGCAAGCAAAGATTCCTCTTTTCCCTCCATTGTGAAAGCCAGACTCTATTAACAGAGGTGGAGACATTGCTTGCACAAAATTTTGCCARTCCATAACCAAAAGATCCTCCTTCTCCTGTTTGCCTAAACATAATCAAACCTTCAAGCAATCTGAGATACTGAAGAACATCCCTGTGTCAAGTTGCTCAGAAAAATAACAAATTCATACCAAGACGTGCCAGAGACAGAGCTTTCTCCTATTCGGTGTTTCTGACCTGAAAGGGTTGTGAAATCATTTTCTCCAAATTTTTACAGAAATGAATTTGATCCTGTCTATGTAGCTATGAACTAAGCAAATTTAAAAAATATTCCTCCTCCTGCCCCTGAATATTTTGCYGGGAAGCTGTTGTTTTATTTTAAGAAAAGAAAAAATCCCAAGAGAGTATATTTTAATAGGTATATACTGTAAAACTGCTTCATGGCCCCATGGCCATYGTCTCAAAAAGAATATTGATAGATTACTCTTATGAACAAATGCCTTGTTTACATRTTTTTTTAATCTGTATCTTGCATTTTGTCTATCAGTTTATGTTTATTTACAAGGATTTCAACCTCCTCAGTGAATACAGGCAAAATTCCTGTAGGGTGAATTTAGTGGATGCAGAGGCTTAGTTGAGGGTTTGAAGTCTTCTATTTTGTGTTTATCATTTGGTAAAAACGATTCATAATTCAGTTAGCAGTAATAGTGTGTTGCTATCATGTACGGATCTTCTTTAAGCTTGCGTGAACAAGCTTGCAGACTCAGTTCTGTCTCTGCTTCTCAACAAAAATAACCAGACAAACCCACCCCTGTTGCAAGTGGCAAAAGACAGGCCCAATATTCACGAGCCCTGAGATGGAAATCTCTGCCTGCAGCCCTCATCCACGCCGTAACAAGATCTGGGGACCTGAGAGACACCAGCCAGGCTTGCGCTGCCACCACATCTCCAGGCCCTTTTCTCTGGAGCATCAGGCAAGATTGGGCTAAGCATCATGGAGGAACTAAAGGACGTCAGTGAGAGTACAAGTTTTTTCAGGTGTGCTTTTGGCTTCCTTTATGAATTATTTCCTGCTGCAAAAATGCAGGATGGGGAGATGTAAGATTACTGTAGCAACCCAAAGAATGACTTCATAGATGGTGAAAGGAATGTACCCCAACCCATTTCTTTTATCGGTCATTTCAAATCATGCCTTGACCRTTCAAATACAAACCAATAATATTCATCTAGGAGCTAATGTGAAAGAAATAAAGAATATCGACGATCTACCAACTGCTATAGCCTCAAACATTTCTGTCACTAAGTAGTATCTGTAACTGATATTTTAGCTTCTTTGAACTGTTTCTTCTTCTTCTGGACATCAGCTTTCCTACCCTCCTCCAAGCAAACAAGTTGAGACCATCTGACAGTAATTGCCATGACAACTGATGCTGGTCCCAAGAGTACAAAAGAAAACACCAGCAGCAAAATTCAGTAAGTGTAATGAAGTACAGCTGATCGYGGGAAGTCGGTTGTGGGCTCATGGTGTGGACAGAGCGTGGCCAGGAGGATTCCCAAGTGTTCTGGGGCTATCCCGGGTCCAGGCTACAGTGTTCACTGCTTGAATAGGGGAGGGAGAGAGGCACCAAAGGAGCCAAGTGTAAGTCTGCATGAGCAGTTCAAAAAACTTTAGAAAGAGCAAGTTGAAAATGAATTGCATAGATTTGTGGCCAGTAATGCCAGAAAGGCCAGTGCAGCACCTAGTTCAGTATCCCAGGCCACCAAGGATAGAGAATTCGAGTTAGGCACCCAATTCTCATTAATTCCAGGCTTTCTAAGCTTTAAACTTACTGGCTTTCTCATCCCTGCCACAAAGTAATCATCTGAAAACAAAAGTCTAACATATTCTTACAATTTTTTTAAAAAAAGAAATAAGAACACATGCTTTCATCTACTCAGGTTCTAAAGGCTAAGGACATGCCTTAATCATAAGCACAGATTAACTGTGTGGCATCATTATAAGGCTGATTTAGGGTTGACTGACTTTATTAATTGCATTCCTTACTTTCACGTTTCTTTGAAGCAGAACCTTAATTCRGACTTTTCCTCCTTTTTTGATGACTGATTCTGCAACTACTATAAACGTCCCTTTTTATTTCTTCCTATCAAATAACGGGCTTCTGCTCTCAACTTTAACATAGATTCAGTTCAAGAATTCCTAATGACGTTTAAGCATCTAGCTAATACAACTTAATTCAGTTAACCACAGCATTATTGTGGAACAGCCAGGGTAACACAGGAGAACGGAGGTGCTAAGAGCTTCAGTTCTGATTGAYGAGGCTTTAGGCAATCATCTCATAACTTCAGGTTGTTCCCAATTTAGAGTTCAAAAATAATCCCTGAATATCATACTATTTCCTCCTTCAACCATAAATTACTCATTTTCATTGAAAACAAACCCAAAATCTTAGCTGAAATTTCTTTGAAAGAAAACCTCAAGTTCAGAGTGGGTAATAAACCTGAAACCAGGAAACAATTTGGTAAATGTTCCCGAGAAAGCTCCTTGCAACCCTGCTGTCAGTCAGAGCGCTATGACTCAAGGCAAGCACCACTAGCACTCCAGATGAAAGCAACACAGATGGCTGAAAAGACTATCAGACAGAAATAAGGACATTTCCTGCTCAGATACGTTTACATTATTATTGGCAGTATAAGAAGAAGCTCATGAAGTCCAGGGTCCAGCAAAAGGAGAAAACGAGTTTTGTTCGCAGGCAGCGTACCAGGTATATTGCCATATCAAGCACCAATAAATCATCAACTTTACCTGCAAGCATCACAAGCTGAACTTTAAGAATGCATTGCCAGGTAGGAATAAACTATACTGTTTACCCATGTCAATACATCAATCCAGACCCGCAGCATTTCTCCTGCTGAATAAAGATACTGYGCTATTTACCGAGAGATAACCCACACCCTCACTATTAAGATGCAGCACTGCAATAATTCCAGCAGTAAAGGATCTGCTAGGTCTATATTAGCAATCTAAGGGCTGCAACATTTAAGCATTTTAGCAAAGAGCTTATCTTTAGCGAGCCAGAATGAACGGCTAGCATTCTACTTATTTCAATTTTCAAAAAGATAAGAGTACATATGGAAGTCTTGGTCTCACCTGGCAGGGCCAGTTGCTGTGCCTCGAGGGCCCCTAACCCCATCGCACATGGTTGCAACTTGTTGGCGGTGCACGGCATAGCAGGTTTCTGCAAYGAAGCATTAATATCTACCAAAATAGCAGCAGCAGTAATGCATTTGGGGGGCTGGGGAAGGATGTAACTAGTGACACCAAGGCAGCAGGTAATTTGAAATAAAGCTGGAAGGAGGAAGGGGAAGGATGCGGAAACTCCCGGTGATGCTGCGCCGCACGTGTCGGCGCGGTGCCCGCAGCCTTTTTGCAGCCTGGGCCTGCAGATGGCTCCCTTYGTCGCAGCTACGGCCGCACTCGCAGCGGAAGCGGAAAGGCTGCTTCTGCCTTCAGCCCTTGGAAAAAAAAGAAGCCACTGGATTTCTTCTAGGAGAAAGGGCTTCAGAGCAAGCAAACAGTTAAGCCATGCGGCCTGCACGAGGAATAAGAACAGGAAAATCTGTGAAAACGGGCAGAGAAGGGGGYTTTGCTGGTAGGAGAACCGACTTCTTTGCTAGCCGGGCCAGGGACGTGCTGGCTTACCTTGGGCGTCTCATTCGTCTCCCTTGAGCTGTTTCCCGCTGCTAAGGGGAACGACAGCCCCAGCATTTGTAAAGCGTGTRGCGAGGGGATTGCTGAGTATTATTCCTGTTCACTCTGCTGCTGCCCTAAGTATACATACAAACATTTCATTTTGCGGGTGAGAATGAAATATATGCACTGCTCACAGCACAGCAATGTATTTATGTAAGAGCCAGAGATACGTTTGTACTTGGACTAAACACCTGYCAGCGCTTCTTTCTAAAACCCCTTATTTTCAAGAGGCATTGTATATTTGACGGGGATCAAGACTATTACTTAAAAAAAAAAAGTTTTTTTAAGTATTTCTAATTTAGGAGGGACATAGGGAACACCAACAACCCCTACCTCTTCTGACTTTTAACCATGCTGCATTATTAACACCTTTTCTTCTGTGGATTCTACAATTTTATCCAGATCCTTGGTCTCCTCCCAAGCCGCACCACCGTACGAGCACTTGCAAGGCTACGGCAGCCCCAAAACACCAGCTCAGCCTGAGCAGTGCAAGTGGTCGGCCTTTGCCAGCCTGGTTCGTTCTCACTGCCAAAGATGGACGTTTGCAAATTGTAYAGGGGGTCTGGTCAACACCGATCTCATATTGGCTGCCCCCGGGCACAAGAGTCTGTTCTATGCTACAGACATGCACTTATACCTGCTTATACTGGTGCAGATACATCCGTATCTATATCTAGATCAAGATCTACAGAATTTGAGCCTACTTCAGTGGATTTTTGAAAGCACGAGGAYGTGACTGTCAGAGCTGACACATTTCAGTAGATTTGCAAAGCACTTCACAGATGGAAAGAAAAAAAGAACATAAACTCCCTTAAATCTAAATTATGCCACAGACATATTTATAGGATTAAATTCTCCTGTCAGCTAAAGCTGTTTAAATCTGGAGTAATTCCATGATCTGAAGATCCGTTGCTAATTAACAGAAGTCCCCTAAAACCCAAGGAAATTAGCTCAGCCAAACAATATTAAAAATAGACTACACACTTGTCAACTCATTCAAGGCTCTGTTCTGCACGTCCACCAAAAATTCTCACATGCTTCACTAGGAATACCTCATGCAAAGCCAACAAAATTCAGTCCTGGGTTAGGAACTTCTAATACCTACTCCCAAGACTGAAAAAACATGCTCATTATTCTGCTACTTTTCTCTCAGATGATGAGACTTAAGGTGTGCAATTCCACAAATTCCTACTTTTTCTCCTGCTGCAGACCAAGTATTACCTTAATAGAGCTTTTCTTAAAACAGCTTGTCTATCTTACGAGTTTTCTGTAGGAGAAAGATATCTTTACAGATACTGATGCTCTCTTTTGTCACGTTTAGCAAACCCACCTATGAAACTGCAGCCAGTAAAGTTATTCTGCCAGTAGGACTTAAAGGTAATCAGGAGTGTAAGCACCCTCTCGGGCTCGGCCAAAATCCCTTGTTATATTGTTCCATGACTATAATGGACTGACTATTAAAAATCCTTCTATTGAGAGTGATCATTAGAGGAACATGATAAAGTGTCTGATTAAGAGAAAGTCGAAGTAAGACATACTTTACTGACTCGCTACCAGGCAGCAGAAAAGAGCAATTTGCTATACCTTGAAGATCAACTTAAAAATTAATTGGATTTTTTTGATTAATTTTGTTGTGTGAGATTTATAATTCTGCCCYCCCCCCCCCCCCTTTTTGCCCGGTCATTTAAAACTTTTATTTCTACTCATTTACTGTAATATTATTCCATTTTATCTATTGTTTTATTGAGCAGTTTCAATATTCTGGTTCTATATAAGACTTTTCCCTTACTCAGGAACTGCAGTCTGTAATAACAGCAATCAAGGCAGTTCATTCTGACAAATGTATGTCAGAAAAAGACTGCTGTGACTTTGAAATATTGAAAGTGACTGATAACATAATGTGTGAAGCAGAATAAATGCATACAAATGGAAGTTTTAGCTGAGCAGTCAAAGTATGAACTAAATACAGTGTCAGAGCTCTGCACTGAAAGCTCTACGTGCAAGTGGTTACAATGGCAAATTACTAAATGCACTTTGCAAAGTGTTTTATGAATAAAGTGGCAAGCACAGTTTTTCCTTGACCATATCATCCTTTTTTTGTGCTTGCACTCAGTCATAAAGCAGAATGAAGTCATGTTTAAGTACAAAACGTGGGTCCAGAAAGGCACTTGGTTTCTATAAAAGTCATCAATGCTATGACAGCTGAGATGAAGGCCCTGCTTTATTTTGGGCTAACCTAGCCTGACTGGCACTAAGCAGCATTTAAAACATATTGTGCCAACAAGAGTCCCAAACATTTCCAGCTGATTCACATCAGCAGATGCTTCTATCTTCGCTGAGCCCTCCAGAAACTGCAGAGCCAAGGTCTGCTTGTGTGGGATTTGGGGCTGAACCAGGCCGAATGGTGGGGACTAAGATGCTGTGAAATATTTCAAGTGAAATTTGGAGCCAATTMGCACCGCCCTAGTTAAGTGCACCAGGTGCCAGTACCTGGGTTTCAACACCTTGTGCTCGTTACCATCCCCATGCCTGGACAAGCAGGAGCACTATATCTTGCCTTGGCTTGGCCCACAGGCCCTGTAAACCCTCCAGAAGTTGGGCAGCTGGATGCCAGCTCCGGCTGCTTACATGTCCGCTCTCCATGACTCAGACATTGCGGGGCTCTGGTATGCAGTGCATCCCAGCTAGGATATGTGATAGCTGAAGCATGCCGTTTTCCACAAAGCCACCTACTGTTTACACCACGCAAGGAATAAATCCTGAAAAAAATAATAATCATTTCTCAAAATTTCTTGGTTTCCTCACCACTGTTAAGTCTTCTTGGGGATTTGGACAGATGTCCTCAAAAACCTTGTGACACCTCATCCCCAGCACCTTTTTTCTCAGGGCTAATGATGTCCCACGCATTCAGGGAGTAAAGGTTTCCCCATGCCACATCCACCTTTTGACTAACCAAACCCTCTTTAACCACCGCTCCCAGACATTCTGGTGACCTTCTTGGGGCACCTTCAGATTCCTCCTCCCAGTTTCTGACCCATGGCTCCAGGGAGCAGTCSACCCCACAGACCCACCCTGACCCACACCACAAACCTTCTCTGGCTAGTTCTTCTTCAGAGCTTCTCTGGCTAGTTTTCTCTGATTTCTTGTGCCGATAACCTCCTCCTCATGTGGAGCAGAGCAAGCAGGAAGGCWCCCTTCAAGCTCTATTACCCCACAACCATTCCTGAGCGTCCAGCTCCTCCCTGCCTGTAGCGCCTGTCCTCCCTCTGACCCAATAACTGGCTCTCTCCTTCCTCCCTGCATCTTTCAGCAAAGGAAAACACCTCTGCTGCAAAAGCCTGCTACTGCTGCTCCTTGGCTCTACGCTCTAGAGATTTTCCYTGCTCTCTTTCCCTTTCCCTACCTTCGAACTTGACCAAACTCATCAAGCGAGGCTAGCGCCTTCCTTAGTGCACCAGTAATTCAAGGATGGGTGACAAAKAGCAGACAGATGTGTCACGACAGGGAAATCACAGCATGCTGAGGCATTGCATGTTGCACCTGTGCCATGCAAGTATGCAAAATTCTTACACTGTGTRTGGGTAAATCCCCCAAATTGTTATACTGTCAAATCCAGTGTTCACCAGAGCACATTTCAGCTTTGAAAACTTGCTTTGTTTTCATGCAAAAGCCTTTCATTTTTACCTGGAAAACAGGAGCATTTTTGGAATAAAAATGTCTCTGAGGACTAGCTGTATTGTCCAGCTACAGGTTAATTACGTACTTTTTAAACCAACAAAACAGGTTAGGAAAGATGTTATTCTGTACCGGTTCGCTACCTTTGCTCACTTTAATTGAAATAGGTTGACTGGTGTTTTGTGCAAGTTAGGTTAAGAGGCAGTAAGATAGTGCTGGCATGGGGTAAGGCAAGCAAGAGACAGAAGGGGGCACATATTATGGTTTTGTCTTCAAGAMTGCTACATGATTGGATCCTTATTTGCAGGAAAAGCTTCGCACTGATTTTCCACCCAGGTTTGAAAGCAAGCCTGCCATCCAACCAAGGCAGAGAAAGTAATTTAATCTGCTCCCCTTGAGAACGACATACACAAAAGACACTGTAGCCACAAAAACTAAAAAGTACTACAGAAAAGCGTKTCTTAACCGTAAACCTAACCTCTCCATTAGAATTTCAAAATGAGGAAAGATCTTTGAGGGAAGCTGCTTGCTGAGACTTCTCTTAGCTTTACTGTCATCAGATTTATTACTAAGCAGTTTTAAATTCTGCAGCCACACACTCGCTGACTCTATAAAACTTTAAAACACATGAACTATTCAGCTCACAGTAAACATTTTTTTCATATAGTTGGATGAGCACACTACTCGCATCGACTATACTGCACATATGTCTCTAGGCAATATTTGGTCATTTTGCGTGCCAAGACTGAGGTGCCTAAGGTGAAAGTGGATAACTGAGCTAGTCAGAAATAGCTTGGGAGGTGGTATCTACTGGCAATTTTAGCACGTTACAATTASACCGTTTTCTTTGGGGTGGTTCACATGTGATGGTGGGGAATTAATATGCATAAACAATTTTTCTTGCTTGCTTTTCTGAAACTGTGAACAAAGTGCCCTTCTTGAAAGTGAGTGCTAGTTRGGACAAAGAGCACACGGGGAGGCGAGGAGTCTTTCTTGCGGCACCTTTTTCCAGTGTCCAGCAATTCTGTCAGCAAAGCATAGCTTGGATGTAGAGGTGCCTTCCCATGACAAAACAGGCCAGCAGTTCTGTGATTTGCATAGCTGTATTCTGTATGTATAGAGCTATATACTGAATATATAGCTGTATTTTGTTCTTTATGAATATAAAAAGATCTAATGCCTTCTCCTTGTGATTTTCTTCCTCATGCTTCATTTGAGTGCTGCTACTTCAGGATACTTTAATTTATCCCATCAATTAATATTATATTTTTAAAAAGCCTGGTAATCTGCTAGCTGCATTTATACACATTTTCATTAATTCATTTTTCATTATGGGTATGTTAAAAACCTCAGACCTGCTGCAGAATCTTTGAACCCACCCCATCGATTATATTAAAAAGTTGCTACAGTCTGTGCTTCTGTAGGGCATCTCAGTTTCTTTCAACCCCTAACTGTGACTCTGCCACAGACACGAGACCTGCAAGCACCAGGCACACAGCAGGAGGAATCAATAAAACCATTTTTTCTGCTCTTGCAGTGCAATGGGTGGGAACCACTGCTCTTCTGCTGTCCTACAGCTGACAACTCGTGCTAACAAGCGAGATGCAAATGGATAATAAAAATGGGAAACACTGCTGATGACAGTGCAGAAATCTTCAAAAACTGCAGCTCTGCATTAGGCAGCTAGTGCAGTAGGATGCCACGAGCCAACGCCAGATGATCTGGTCCTTGGGGAAAGCTATTAGCAATATGTTTATAGAGGATTACAGAAAACAGTGCAAGCTTGACCAGAGGGTGGTGGGAAGACAGCGTGTAGTGGTGCAGCAGGTCCTTTCTGCTAGGGCTTTATTTGGAGTAATGTCATTCTTTTTATCAGAATGAGGCTATATGTTTTCTGATAATGGACTTGCGGTTACAGGTCTCCAGCCTAGACTCGGTGGTTCGGGAACAGAGATGTGCAAGATACAGCCAGCCTCGGGCACCATCAGGGTCGGGCGGCTATCTGAGCAGGGCGCGTTTGCAGCCGTGAACACCAATTACTGTTTAKCTTGAGGGCATGGGTGCATAAAAGGAAGGAAGACATGTTTCATGAATTAGGRCCTAATGCTGTTTCCAGTTTCACTCCTACAAATCTAACCTARTTAGTAAAAACATAAGGACATAATGTGTTATTTTTGACGACCAAGAAATATTACATAGGTATGTTACTGAAAAGGTTTCTATTCAGTATCCTGGTTATTTGAGAAACAACCTTGTTAYTATTTGCTAGATCTGAATTGATTGGGACTGGATTTTCATGTCAGATGCTCAGAAATCTGGAATTAATCCCTCCCTCCCCCATGTAATTTTAGTTACATGAACTTGTGATCTAAGGTTCTAAAAATCAAAGAATTCCACTTAAATTCAGGAGTTTGCTTCAAGTCCAGTAATTCTTCCAATCTGAGAAATTTCCTAATTCTCTAGAATAATATGAAAAAAGTTTTTTGGGGGGGAATTTTACCACCTTCTCTGCTGTAATTTTCAAAATGTTACATATACAGCCCAGAACAGTATTACAAGTCTAAGTAAATAACAAAGACAAAGCCAATCTGAGCTCTTACAAGGCATCTACCATTCTTCAGATGATCACTGTATTTAATCACAGAAAAATCCAACACTAGATCCTTACGGCTAGTCTTCTTCAGGGTTAGGATGCCAATCTAAAACTCTCTTTTTCCCATGTCTGGYAAAAGATAAATCAGAGAATAAGAGACATGCTTTTGGGTCTCTATCAAAAAAAAAAGAAGGGGATCTCCTCAAAGAAAGGGGTACATATTCCCAAGGACTCAGATAAAGTAATCAAGGTAGTTGGGAAGGAAATAATTTTCCTTTCACTATAGTCTTTGGATATCAGTGACCTCCAAGACATGGAATGAAAAGCTAAAAAGAGAATTATTACTGAGAAGGCAGGAAGAACACATCATATTTATGACTCTGTTTAGGGCAGGAGCTTTCTAAAACCCAAGGTTTCACTGATGAGACAAAACAGCACAGGAAAAAATATTTAAAGCGTATCCCTAAAGATTTGCTAAGGGGAAGTCTCAGACACTACAGGATGGTTCTCCTCTTTGCCTCCAAAGTTTGGGATATCTGAAAGCGCAATGCTTGCAGCTAGTGACAGGTCTTTAAGCTTGCACAAGAAAATCATTATATATCTGCATTTCTTTTCCTCCCAGGACAGAAAGAAGTGACTGGCATCTCTAGTTGAAAAACAATTTCTCTGCGACTTTTTGTGGTTTATGCCAAATTCCAAATGAGGCTTCGGCAGCAGGTACGGTGTAGCTGTACCTTTCATACCACACGCCGTTGCACACCATGCTCCTCACAAAGCAATAGCAGGAGGTACGCAACTTCACTTCTTCTTCTGGCACACAGACAGCCTTGAGTGTCTGGAAGTTCRTTGCCTGCTGGGGTGAGTGCTGTGAAACGCTATCATGAGCAAGAGACGCATGCTACAGTTACTGAGGGCAACTCTGTCTTTGCTTTTTTTTATTATTATTATTACTGTCACTGTTTCCTTTTATTTGAAAGCAAAGTCATTTGAGCAGAATGCACATGGATGCTCTTGGACTGTGAGAAGTGCAAAGCAACTGTGGCTTGATTTTTCAGCAGGATTGAGGCTGACAGCTCCCAATTACTTTGGTGAAAATCAGGGCCACTAGCCTCTGAAGATTGTGAAATTAGTATTTTCTCCCCTCTTGCCTTTAACAGCACCTGTGGTTGGGACTGTCACGCAGAGCTGAAGAGCCTCTATCAGCCAAGGAAGCGGGACGTGAACGGGATCAGAGCRCTCTGCTGCCACCTCATCCTGACCCCCGACAGAAGCCAGCCACGAGCGCAGAGCCTGAGCAATTGCTGCCGCACCGTAGGAAATACAGACATCCAACAAAATCCTCTGAAAGAATCTGCAATTATATTTATACCTCCCAGGAGTGCAATTGAAGTTTTAAAGTTTAGGATTAAAAGCCTTCCTAACAGGTGTCAAATTTTGTGTCAGCACACAGTTCCGTGTGAACCAAATGACACCTCCTCTTCAAACTCTCCTATGAAATTTGGCAGTTCCTATTATTAAAGCCCCTGTCATTACCTTAACAAAAAAAACAGAGAGAGAGAGAGAGAGAGAGAGAGAGAGAGAGAGAGAGAGAGAGAGAAAATTCCAATATGCTGCCTGGAGGCTGCTGGGGCTCAGAAGGTTAAGTACCAGTGACAAAGAAAAGTGGACAATAATCTACCTGAGCACATTGACTGACTATCTAAGGGCATGGCCAGGCGTATTTATTAAGATCTGCAACATGTGAATGGAGTCATCAGGACGCTATGAAAGGTCCACCATTCAAGCATTACCCCGAGTATTTTCTGTATTATTTGTGCTGCAAGCACACAGTATCTGTTTTCTGGCTGGACTGGAAGCACCTGTTTTCAGAGACAGAAATACATAGACAATGGTCACAGCAGCTGTTTAAGACCCCAGCTGGCCATTTTCACATCTGAATATAGGAAAACGGCAATCTTGTTCTGCATTCACAACGCTCACTGCTCGTGTCTTTGTTTCAGTCCCAAACAGATTTTCTCCATGTAAAAAAGAAATGTCTCAAAGACCAGTTTCTTTATAATGCTTTCAGTTGGCTACCCCTCTCTTTCAATAAACCATACCCACAGAAAAGCTATTTTTTGATTTCGCACTTTGAACATTACAACTTTTCTCATGTACCGTTTGCCATTTTCATAGTGCACTGAAGGCCTAAAGCTTTTTTTTCATCCCCAAAACCTCATATTTCCCAGAGTCTTGAGAGATTGATCCTGAATATGGTTTCATTTTCTGTGCTGGGTCTGGAATGGATTTAAAAAAAAAAAAAAAAAAAGCAAATGCATGAAGTTTTTACGTTATGTGTATGTTTACCACGTCCTCCACTAGTATTTCACTACATCCAAACTTGTGTTGCATAATTAGAGCTCTGACTTTAAATTGCATCAGTTCAAATAGGTGGGAGCAGCCATTCTGCTCTCTAAAAGGTACGTGCATCACCTTGCCTCTGTAAAACGATGAACACAATATAAGCCAACGCAAGCAACAGTGCCTTAATGTCGGCGCATCAACTACACATTCAACTTTTTGCGTTGAGCCATAGCATAGACAACCTCTCTCTGCGGTTCCTGTGTACCCGGAGGCTCCTTCGATGCCGGCCCCGGCGGGCAGGACGGCAGCCCGCGCTAACGCAGCTGCCCCCGGCTGCCGTCAGCAGCTTGCACGTGCCTCGTCGGCCGGTCGCGGTGCCTTTGGCCGTCACCATATTCTCAGCTCTTTCAAACTTCCTTTTAGCACCTTTCAGACTGCTAGTGGTATAAAGGGACAGGCTATCACGATCGATACAGAAGGAAACGACRGTGGGGAATTTTGCTTTTGCAAGGCSCTGGATGTGTTTTGATGGAGCCTCAGCGGTACTAACCGACAGCAGGTTTAACGCCTTTCTTAATTAGCCCAACTGATGTGTCAGCTTGGCACGATACTAGAGAGGGGGAAAGGGAATTGGCTCTACGAGTGATTATACTCCAGGCTACCGCAGAGACAGGAACACCTCACAACATGTGATATTGCCACGGGTGGATATTGTCACCGTCCCCGAAGGCCCCACAGTATTTTGCATGTGTTAATCCCCTGGAGAACAGCACAGCAGATGCCCCAAACATACAATATGTCTGGAAATCCCCGAAGTCTAAACTTTACCACAGTATTACCGTGACTCTAATTCATGCCCTGCAGCCTTGGAGAGAAGGGGTGAGCGTTTACACCTCTCTATTTCTTTTTTTCCGTTTCTCTGGGAATCCCCTGACTGCCCAGAAGAGGTAATGAAAAGTCTTAACCTCATGCCCATGCTTCCTGCACTGAGACCAAAATCTCCTGTAATCTTGCCAGACCTTTCACGGCTGCACCCGAAGGATTTAACACTCTGCAGCTTATGGGTTTATATGAAATTTCATAAAAGAGAAGCCCTGTATTTTCACGTAGATATATTTATTTTCGGAAAGATCAAGAAATGCCAATATATTTCAAAGCGATTCCCTGCTGCACTAAAGAACGTGAAATATTCATGTGAACATTTGCTAATCCCACCCAGCAAAGTCTATTTCCCTCTCTATTTAGCATGCAGCCTGCAGCAGCTGAGGGTTGTTCAGCCTTTTCATTAGGGAGAAAAGTAAGGATGATTTGTAAAAACCATATGGAAGTAATCATAAGAAACAGTACTGAAGGGTTTTTAGAAAATCTACCTTACAAGCACACTTCCTCTTTCATGTGTTTGTTTCTAATATGGTGTTTCACAGATTCAAAATGCAAATTTATATTTATGGGTGTAATTAAAAGTGCAATAAAATAAGCTGTCAGAGCATAGAAATAAAAATTAATTTAAAGGCAGCACACACACTTTCTGAATATACATCTCAGCCCCTCTAAATTCTCCAGCAGCTAGCATCACCCTAAGCACATTCTGATTTCTCTTTTCAGCCCCTAGCCCTGATAATGTAATGAGTTATTTTCTCATCAGTACCAAGTCTCGCATCACCATCCAGACTCTCCTGTGGCTAACGGACTCATGAATGATCCCTTTCTTCATCCACCTGAGCTCTGATAATTACAGCAGGAAACAAAATGAAGTCCGAGTGCCTATGATCCCTGATTCCACCACTGGAAAACGTCTGACCTTGGAAATTCATTTAAGTTGCCTTATGCCATAAGTTTCCCTATGTATTAAATAGAAATGCTAATATTTAAACAGTGCTTCGAAGATCCTCAGATAAAAAGAGCTACATATGTGCAAGTTTTTATGCTTCTTCCTGCTTCCGCATACCTCCAAAATATAATACTCCAAAACGCTGCAATTTTGTGACAAAATAAAATTGTACTTGGAAATGTCAGAGCTGCACAGACCAATGGTGCAGAAGCCACTAAAGGCAGCTCATCAGAAGAAGTCATAACGTAGCCTTTCTAGGTGCTGAATACCGCCATGCTCTTACCAGCCTCAGCACCGACCATTTCCCCAATATACTGCAAACTGTACCAACTACATAAATGATGTCAGCAACAGCTCCTAAGGGGTGGTTTTGATACATCCACCTTGACTTGGAAAGCAGGGAGGGAGGAGGACGAAGAAAGCTTAGCTGTGTAGGCACACGCCCTGCCATGTCACTTGGTGGGCTCGTTATATTTAGTAATGAGGACACAGCCTATGAAACTCCTCCTTGTCTTCAAATTTTAGAACTCAAACTTACTTAAACTTACAAACTCACTTATGCTCTGAAGACACTGACTTAACACCTTGAATAGCACCTGAGATTTCTAATAGTTGGGCGCGTTTCTTACGAAGACTACAGGAAGCAACTTTGCTCCTTGGTTTTGCATGTCAAACACGAACATTACAGAGTCAGAGATATTTAGCAGAGCCTGCCTGGTCACGGTCAGGATATTAAAATATTCAGTGAGTAATGCCCTATAATGCTAATCTTTATATTTTATATAAATCAGATATATGGTTCATTGAAATTAAACTCATTGATTCTGTGAACTTCTGAATTTTGTTACTGCTATCTCAGCACAAAATTCAGCCAAATCATCCCCCCAAAATAACCAGTTTGAACAATTTGGCCTTCTCTGTGCATGCAGTATGGGTGAGCAGAAAACAATTTCTCTGAATTTGCATATTGTTTTGTTAGTCATTGGCTACCTTTTCCCCTATCTTACTCCATGGTTTGAAGGCAAAGGCACTAGCCTGAATGAAGCATATTCGTATGACAATGATTCACATTCACTGTATCAACCATACAAAAGCAATTTCAGCACAACAATTGTGAAATTTTGTTTTTACAAAAATCAAACATCAAACACAAATCATTAGAAAATGGATTGAGAGAATAAAAAAGAATCAGAATAAAAAAGGATCATGAGATTAGCCCAAATCTTTTCCTAAAAAAGTCAGACCACAGAAATAACACTTTAAAAATGTCTGGTGGTTTTTTTACATTTCACATGTGTCTTGAATTAGAAATCAATACTGGAGTGAAGCATCCAGTGCCGAGATGGTACAATAGATACCATTTATTTAGAATTTCTGATCCTAGCAGAAACACAGTACCAGAAATACCTCTAAAGATCTCCCTTTTTTAGCTCAAGCCATTGATTAGTATTGGGATAAGCATCTAAACTTTAGGGTACTAATAAAGGTCTATATGATGTCCAAGTCTACTTTTTTTTTAAGAAAAGGCTTCTGTAAAAGGAAGGGTTGAGTCATGCCATCCCTTTAAAACAAATGCCTCAGCTCTTTCCTTATTTTCCTGCTAATGAAGTTCAGTATATCTTATTCACGTTTTCCAAGAGAAACAAGAACAATTCATACAAAAGCAACACAAAGTATTTCTAACGCAGTTTCTAGAGAAGTGAATAATCCCATATCTATGAGGAAATGAATGCCTGTGTTAGAAATCATGAAGCTGATAATGAGCACAAGATGTTTTTCCTTTACAGAAAATTAAATAAAAAATGGTTCCAGAGCTGAGAGAGGTTCGCTCGCACGTGTTTCTCTTTCTCCGAGCTCTTACCTTTGGGAGAAGACGTCCCGGTAGGGGCTGCCGTGCTGCAGGGCAATTCCATATCCTCTGTCTGCAACCGTGTTCCCGACGGTATAAAAAGAGCAGTCTGCGTCATTGATGGCCACGTATTCCAGTACTGCTGCGTCCCACACAAAGGCGTAGTTCCCATGTTTCACCTGCAGTGAACAGAACAACAACTCAGGCTATCGGCGGTCATGTCCGAAAGGACGTCCATGCACCTAGATATGTGACAGTTCCTTTGCACTCTGTTTTTTTAAGGAAAGTAAAGTTCGAGTGCCCAAGAGTTTTCAACACAAAAAAACGCACCAGGAGTGGTACCACTTGATGCTTTCGCTTAGCACCTCAGCAGAAATGCAGGAAATTTAATGTGATTTGAGAATAACGTGCTGTCAGCGAAACAGCACTGTGCAGAAAACTTGTACTGGCCCTGCTCAGGGAACGAGGGGGCTCATCAGGCACCTGTCATTAATACTAAGTTCAAACAAACAAAAAAACCCCAGTAAGTTGTTTCTCTGAACCATTAAAACAAGCATTTAGAGGAAATATATGTATGCGTGTTGGGAGAAGTGCAGGAAGTGTGGATAYAAAGATGAAAGACCACAGTTCAATATGGTGCACGTTTCAGCCATGCTCTTCACTTTGGTCCAAAGATAATATAATGGCTCATGTAGACAAAGGAGACTTGTCATTAATATCCATTTCTGTCTTTTGGACTCTGTGCCTGCTTGAGGGCAAGATCATGTCAACTAGATTTGTCGAGAGTATTTCTCCAGCATGAAGAATTTTCATGTATCTTCAAAGACTTTTGTACAATACTGCATGTTAAGTCATTCTAACTGTTTAATTAAGATAAATTCAACTCACTATGTTTATGAGCTGTTAAAGTAATGTTTTACTATTCATTAACATTTGAAACAAATCCAAAAATTTTTCCTTTAAAAATATGGGATGTATATAAAATTTCAGAAGTTGTTCAGAAAMAAGCTTTTACAAACAGGAATTCAGTCTAAACAAACCCTTCCATATTTTAATGAATTTTCACTTTCAAACCAAAACATTTTTCTAGAAAATATTCTCTACCTGCTCTACTAGATCTTTTACCATTTTCCTGTTTTGCTGGTGTCTACGACGGGCCTGAAGAATCACACTGCTTTTCTCCTGACCCTCTGCTTGGCTTCACTCAGCGTTTTCTCTACGCCATATTAGCCAACTATGCTGTAAACTAGGCTGAACCCATTGACTTTGTACATCTAATGGGAATAAATATGTGACAGCTTAGTGAAAAGTAAACAAAACACAAAAAGGCCATCTGGGGCCAGGCAATCCAAAGAGAATTCAAAACCAAGTCAGCATATCAAAATAAGCAATGTCAGTACATCATTTAGATTAGGCTTTGACAACGTAGATTATGTTTTTAAAGACTGTTTACATATAAAAGTTACTGAAGCAAGCCACACCGGCTGCTTGCTCACAAGATGTAGTGCACAAGGAACTATCGCRTTTGGGACACATTCTTTTTCATGCATAATCAATCTGAATTAGACACCGCAGGCCAGGAAAGGGAATACTTCCTATCTGCATTTTTAGACAAAATAGGGGCAGGATTTGTGCAGATCTTGGAATAGAAAGGGAGCCACAGTATCTGTGGATTCAGTGTGATTGGCAGGATATAAAAAACCTTTTCAAAACAGACATTGATGCAGGACTGGGCTGGTTTTAATTTTCAGGCTCTGAAAACGGTCAGCAATGGTTTTCTGTCTCCCAGTGGAGGCTTAGGTCTCTCTAAATGGCCAGGGAATAAGGGATAGAAGCAAACTCATCATTAACAAACCATACAATTTGTATGCTCATTTTATGGGCACTACAACCTACAGAGCTCTTCCTTGCTTGGGTTAGTGCCTGTGCACTTATTCTGGTATTCCTAAGGGCACAACTTGGCTAAGCTGAAGATAGCATGGCTGAGAGAAAAGCCCTTCCTAGGAGCCTTTGCAAGCATGATGACACAGTCTGAAAGACCAAAGCAGCATGATGCGTCCTTCCCTTAGGCAGAGAGCACGTGAGGGAAATAGGGGGCAAAAGCAGAGGACCAGAGGGGCAAGAAAGGTAAATCCTGAAATGGATCAGATGGATTTGCTAAATACAGGAATTACGTAAAAATGGGATTCAAAAAGACAAGCAATTTTACATAAGGGGAATTAACCTTTGAGGTTAACGTTTTGATAATGACTTTTGTCCTAACTCACCCTTCTAACTTCCTATTATATTGAAGTCACCTAAGTAAAGAAACTCATCAGCTGTTCAGCTGGTCAGGAAAAATCCTCTTGATTTGGCTGCCTTGCTGTAAAACAACTCACAGTGAGAATATATAAAAGTGGTAAAAGCACTTACTGACMGTAATATCTGTGATTAAGTGACATATGCAAGAGCCTTAGAGCAGACCTGATAATTTCACAGTTGAGGTTCCCACAAAGACATTACTGTTCATAGATAGACCAGGGGGAGTCTCAATTAAAGTGCAGGGGGCAGGAAAGAGAGATTGAAGAGCCAGGTGGGATCATCCCAACCATCTCCCTCCAAAACAAGATTGTTTCATGCAATAAACCTTCTTTTCAGCATTTTTGTCCTATGCATTTACACATCTATGGAATGTAAATCCATGGAGCAAACCAAAGTTGCAACTGTCATGCTTGCATCACTTTCTTTATGGAACTGTTCCTCAGTCTAACAGTTTTTATTGCTATTCAACATATTTATTTTTACTTCTTTCTTCTTTTATAACTGTCTTCTGTCACTCCTCGCTATTTTTCCTTGTACAGTTCTAAATACTCTCACTTTGGGGCTGACACCGTTCAACTATTGATGAACTTCTCTGATAGTTAGCCAAGCTAGTAACAGCTAATGTAGCTTTCTTTAATCTTGCAAATCTAGCATTTCAGTCCTCCCATTAACAGTAACACTACTTTTGAACTTTCTCCAATTAGTAATTTTTTATATGGGAAAAAGAACTGTCTTCCTAAGAGAGAATCAAAGTTGCCTGGCAGCTCAGGAGGAATCTGATTCAGGTTTTAGTGTACACTTCTTCTGAGATCCATATTACAAACCTTCGATTTTTCTGTCYGTGGATCTTTCACACAGCTGAGGACTGGTTTTAACCTAAAGATCTAAGAGTAAAATTTTGCTATAGTATAACATATCTGGAACATTGCTGATATTTAAAGATTTTCACCTAAAAATAATGCATAACTATAGTTTGAAAAGGGAGGTGATCCTCAGTGTGAAAAAGAGAAAGGAATTTCAGAACCAAATGTCAATTAAAATACCTTTATTTCTCTCCTCCCTCCCCTTTACTAAAAGGAGCACATATTCTCTAGCAATACTGAAGACTTCTACTTTGGGCCACAAAATGAGCAGCAAAAATTCCAGCTCTGCATTGTGAGAAAAAGCTAAGGAGCTTACAGTCAGTCAATTATGGGGACTAAATGAAAGAAAAATCTCCTTGGAAAAAGAAACGGCTCTTTCTAATGCATATAATTCGCTACTCATACAAGACCTGCATCCCTGATTCTAGGTTTCCAGATGATTATTTTGTCATTTTATGTTGAGAAAACAACATTTCAGGATGATGGCAAATCTGAATGCAGTTCACACACTCTCACATAGCACAGGAGCACCAGGGAGGCATTTGTATGAAGGCAGCATATTACCATTCAGCAGCAATCCCAGCTTTCCAGTCAACCAGGGTACAGAGAACTAACACTTCAAACCCTATCCTTCACTTTGGCATCCCACCTGCTGGTAAGGTAGAGGCTAAAAAAGATTTTGGACCATCTGATGACTGTTGACATTAAAAAAAAAAACCTTAGAAACAACTTAATCTGTTTTTGTCCTTAAGGGTTATTTGAACTCATGCACTATGCTGGAAATTAAATGAAACTAGGAGGTATGTTAGCAGGCAAAAATGCTTGACTTCACTTTAGAGTTTTGTGAACTGATGAACTGTGAACTTTTACACAGAAGAGGGGTCATCAGCACACAGACGATAAAACTATTTTTATAAAGCTCTGCATCACTGCACTTTTATGTGAATTTTATTTGCTGAAGTCTTGATGGTAGATAATAGTTAAAATTTATCCTTGATGACTCCACCAAAACACAGTGGGGTTATACTGGAAAAGTATTTAAAGCCATTACACTGTTGCATACAGACATATTTTATGCCAACACTGATGTGGATAATATTCCTTCTTAAAGCTAACCTGTGCATGCAGAATGGGCTGAATAATGTATTTGTGTACGACTCCAACTTTCTGAAAATACATTTCTAAGTCTAGAAAATTATGTACTTTAGTAGAAATAATTGTAAGTAAACAACAATCAACTACTGTGATTTTCACATTTGAATACTTGGACAATATCTTTTGTATATCTTAAATTCCTCTTTAAAAGAAATATCAGAAATCCTTAGGAAGAAAAAATAAATTAAAACAAAGTGCAGGTTAAACAGAATTAGCAGTTATTTCTCTTACAGACCTCTCTTAAGTATTTCACCATACCTAAAACACACACATACACACAACTTTAAGGCCCAGGAAATCTTAAGTTAAAGTTCAATTGTTTAAAAAGGTGCAGGTTTTTTTTGGAAAAAATCTGAAAATGATAAGATAATGCTGATCAAAAGCATTTTCTGAATACCCTGTTTGTCCACCCCAGTGACGCAGTGGCATCGCTTTCCGTATGCATTCCCATACATGCCTGGCACCATCCTTCCCCTCTCACGTTGCTGTACGCCCTTCTGTGCCCAAGACATTCACAGGTGTATTTTAGCCAGGAAACATGAATAGAAGCAGACGCCTGCAGAGCAGAGCAGTGGCAGCTCCAGCTCCAACCTGACAGCAATCAAGGGCACTGATTAATCACCTGCCCCGCACAGTGCTCTGCAGGTCCCTCGCTACATGCTCGCCAGTATTGACCATTTCACTACACCAGCGACACAGGGGGAAAACGCCATTGGACTCTGCTGGTCTTACGCCTATCAGCGTGGGGCTGAGACCTCGGCACGTACCGATCTGATTTCTGACATGATTTTTGCAAATCCCACATGTAAACGACAGCTGCAGAGGGCAGAAGACTGTACTTCGTTCCACCAAACAGCCTTGGGAAGCCTGCTATTGCAGGGGGAATGAAGGAGAGGGAAGAAAACTGAAAGAACATTTGCAAATACATGAGTGAGAGCTAATATACATGAGGGGGATATTGTGCTCTGAGATGGGAAAAGGCAATGATAAAATTTGTGGTGGAAGCTTAAATATAAATTTTTGTGTTTGTCAGATGTTGCCAAATAGCTTGGTGGCATTCACAATGAAGTTTTTTTCAGCAGAAGGGAATGGAGATGCATTGATCTCCATAATCCTTTTGCAAAAGGCCAATGAAGTTGCTTGTTTATCAGACCGAAGCAAAAGTCAAGAGCTTCTGCCTTCAGAGAAATTCCAGTTTGCTAATTTATTTCCTTCAGGGACAAAGATTTCAAATCCTGGTTTTGTTCACAAAGGGAACAACTCTGAACAATTTCTATTTGGACCCTAATTAAATAAAATCCTTTGTTTTAATTTGTTGAACAAAACTAAACCCACTAATTTAGAGTTCTCTCAAAATTAAACCTTCTGTAGTTCTGAAGATCTTCACTGAAGCACAGCTTTGGAGCTTCTTGCCCCAATCCCTCTCACAGGCATATCTTTGTGGCTGATCTACATAACTTAAAAGCAAAGTCCAGTCACGCAGTGGAAGTTGCATGATAGGAGTCTGTCAGAGAGCTGCCTGCGGTGCACGATGGGAGTTGTACTCCCACGGTGGAATCTAGAGCATGGAAAAAAAATTTCTGTATACATACAACTCTGCTCAACGGTCAAAGCAAGCAGCTAATTAAATAAAAATACCTCCCTCCCTCTTCAGGATGCCATTTTGCAGGGTCCATAGAGAGCTATTGAAATTCATGGATTACTCTGACAAACACTGCAGCTTATCTTTGGTACCTATTCAAACAGAGAAGTGCAGGCTCATCTCTAAAAGCATTATTGAGCTAGTGCCCAAGAGCGAACAGCAGTGAGAAACGAGACTGTGGAGCTTAGGGGAAGAAAGAAGAGGTTAGAAAACCCAGCCTCATCTCTTCCTTTGCGTGAAGTTCATCTTTCATTATATTCTCATATCAGGCTTTAATGGCATGTCTATTTGCTCCAGATAAAACTTCATCAGGAAAAGCATTAATTCCTTATGTATAATCTGCTGCCAGCTTCTTGAGAGAAGCCTCATGATCGTATGCACTTTCTGTTATACTGGGCAGACCTAGACTAATTCATCTGGAATTAGTAGAATTACTCAGGTATGACAGCACTGTAATGAGAGGGCACTTTATGCCTTTGTTGTCGACTGTTTTTCCATTGCTCAACTGCATTCACATTTTGCCACTGCAATTAAAACACGTCAGGTAAGTTAMAAGAGAGAAAATAACCCGAGGAAAACAGAACGAAGGCCAACGAAAGGTGCCACTTCCGCGTGCGGCAGGAGAACAGAGGCAGCCGYTTCCCCAGGTAATGGCAGCGAAGCACTAAAAAGGCAGCAGGTCATGCGGATCACTGACACGCAGCTGAACCGCACTTAATTAAAGCTAATGTTAATTACAGAGGGAAGAGAAACAGCAGAGAAACAGATACAAAAAAGAAAAGGAAATCCAAGCAGTGCAGACCTCTGAAAGGTAAGGAAGCTATTTTTTTCAGAGGAGCTTCTCATTTATTTTATGACAATTTAGTGCTGCAGATATTAATGRAGATTATTTTAAGGGCATCACTGTGAAGGTCACACACAGAAACTATATGAAAGCATTCCTCAGAGACCTAGATCTGTGGTAGCCAAGTGGMAGTCTCATTAATGAGACAAATTTAAACCAAATGTCACTAAAGCGGCTTCCCTGTTCTAATATATTTGTATTTTTGTGGCAGCTAATCCACAACAAAAGGACATTTACACATGGAAATGTATACTCAGATCAATTCTCTTCATTTGGGTGAAAAAGTAAACTTCTGTGGATTAGGGTGTCAGGAAGAAGATAAATACAGGCGAATTTAGAGAAGCAGCCTGCCTCTTTAAATTAAATCAATTCAGCACACCTAAGTTGAGGTTTCTTGGGATCCTAAATTTCATGGCTCCACCACTCTTTAGAATAGAAACAAAGTTTATAYAACTGGAATACTTGTGCAGCATTTCTTAGTCAAAGAAATACATATTGAATACCAACTGAGAGGTAGAAAACTCATCGAAAGCAAAAAAAATCACTCATCAAAAGCATTCTTCATTTGAAAAAGTAYTATAACCACATCAGAGTTCTTTGCAAAATAGTACCCATTTTAATGAAAAATTCTGCAGCAAAAACTCATTTGAAACAATAGAGTTTCATTTCAGAAACTTATTTTTAAGCAACTGATTTACCTTTCAGTTCTTATATTACTTGTACAAGAGCTCAGACCACTTTCAGAGTGGTAGGAGGATTTAATATGTTCCACTACTCACATGAAATAATTTATTTATTACTATCTTCTTTTGAACCATTTTATCCTTTTTCTTTTCAATAAGCATCTCCTGCCCAAGCTTTGATGGAACCAGTTTGGCACTGCAAATGCAGCCATGATATCTTGGAGTTCCAAAGAGAGACGTTTCACAAAAYCCCTTTCCCTCTGAAATTACATCACCCGACGCTGCAGACTGTTTCTCCTCATTTTGATACAAAACTTCCAGCAAGAGACACGATGCAGCAGTTGCTCACAACCTGCGCTGCACCGCACAAGCTGGGGCTGGGCACGAAGCAATGGACTCAGGTCAGCCAGGTCGGTGCCTCCACGCTGAGGCAATTCCCACAGCAAATTTCATTGGGTCTGCAGTAGACTTTAAAGCTACTTCTTCCTCTGGAAAACCTGCAACGTAGACAACCGAGAAGATGACAAGACCTAACAAATTTTCACGTACTGGTCTCTGTAGTTACCGTAAAAGCTAGTTCCTCTGTGCTGCTGCCTGCCGTGCAGCGAACTGCTGGGGGAACAGGGTGGCAGGACAGAAAACACAGACAACGCAACTTGTGTAGTCCAAACACATCCTCTTCAAGGCCCAATTCTGAGCTCCTGCTAATGTCCTCACTGCTCAGCTTAGCACCTGCGATTTACTATACAGTCAGTGACAAGTACCCAGGTCAAATGCTTGCACCTAAAATAAGTGCGTAAAGACACAAATGGTTATCCAGAAGGATAAGTTCAGAGTTCAAGTTCAGAGAGCATCCAAGCCAATGCAGTTTAGGCACCCGGGCACTTTTCAAATCCCACTAAGAATTTGTTTATGGCCTTATCTGCTTATTTCATCTCTAGCTGTGGGTAAAAGCTGGGCTTTTGCATCCTTAGAGAGTAACATACTCAAAGCCTTTGCCTTTAAATGTACAGAACTGAATTCATCTCTGCCTACAACCTGTGCAGTCGTTTCTGTTTGTACAAGGTTATAACATTGTTGTAACATTCATTTTGCACACCTGTGAATGTTGAATGAAATGCAAGTCACAGCCTCCTATGATTTTTGTTTCCAATTCATCCTGATCTGTTCACACATGGTACCTCAGCTACTAGAAATAAACATTTACAGTTGACAGAAACAGGAAACAGCAACAAAAAAACTCCCAAGCAATTACCAGAAAAATCACTGTAAAACAATCACTTGATTCCTTACTGTGCCAAGGATTCATTCAGGAGTGCTTTTTTTCAGGAATGATTTCTAATCCCTTCACTCTCCCGTAACAGTGATCAACAAAAATTTTCAGGCAGTACACTTGACACAAACTCAGAGAGACAACGTTAAACACGGAGCCTTTGCATGATGAAAATGATAAATGGAACTGGGCAGAAAATAGCTATCCTTCTGCAAAAGAATTTGCAAGATTTTGATTTAAGGAAAAATATTTCAAATTTGGGGACCAAAAATAATAATAMAATTCAGACTGGAGCAATCAAAATGTTTTATTCCAATTGCAGTTTGATTTTAACTTGACCTTTTTCCCTGCAATGAATTAACATGACGAAATGAAACGGAAAACCCCTTTTGATCAAAAAATTAACAGTTAATACAGAAATATTCTAACTGGACATTTTGACAATTGTAAAGCTTTTAAAGATAAAAATAAGCAATAATGTTTTATAAAATTATCTCCTTCCTTAGACAGTTTCAATTTCAATTACTGTAATAGTCCAGTGGGAAAATCCCTAATGACAACTTTGCTTTACTTGATCTAAGTTTGCAGGCATCTTAAAAAAATCTAAACATATATAATCATTAATACAATAAGCAATTGTACTTCGGACTTCACTCTAGATTTCCCGTAAGTGTGGTCATCATGGCAATTTACGTCTCATTACATTTTGCCTGAGCCTCTCAGGTTCAAGCTTGGAGAAAATATGCTGTGAAATCTAATCAGACCATAAACAAGAATAGTTCTCTGATAAAGATACAGTCCAATTAGTCAGCCGTTCTTACTTAATCTCTTAATTTGAATGTGAAGTGCATACCTTGTGTCACTGGTATACTTTTTGCAAAATACAATAAAAATGAGTTAAATTCAAGTAGTTGTTCTTGTCCTACCACATTAATAAAAATGCCAAGGCATCTTTGAGATAAGTAATAAGAAAAATGGAGTTAARATATTTGTGGCATGGAAAAACTGATGGTACAGGTTGTGTTCAAAAACTTTGGTTGCTATGATGCAATGCAATCAGCTGATTTTCCTTCTTAAAATGAAGTAGCATTTGATCTAGAATTAGGACCATCAGCTGAAATTTTCTAAGTTACACACAGACTGAATGTACGTGTAAATTAGGCATCAATGTGGAAAGCTAAGTGCCCAGCTAATCATGTGTACCAGTGAATATCTTACTCAAGTGCATGAAATCATTTCATTAGCCAACACTAAACAACAGGGAAGGAAAATGAAAAACACAAGCAATAGCATCATTAAATTATCTACCTGCCATTCTAGCCCTTCATCCAATGTGCAGCAGATTTGGCTAGCAGCTATGTGGGCACTGCTCGAAAAATGCCACTACCTTGTTAGGAAATGTAATCTCATTCAGTGTCTTATTATTAACTTTGTTATTTTGCCTTTACTGAAAAACAAGCTATAAGAATAATCAGCATCTAAACTGATTGTGAATTTCTGATTACATTTATACCATATTAATAGCTCCCCTTCTGAGTTAACTTAAAAAATAATTTGTCTTTTACAGAACTATGTTATGGGAGGTACAGTACATTGGACACACATATATACTATACGCTGTATAGAGCTGCAGTTTTCCTCTGACTTTGGAAGAATTAGAGAGAAGTCGCAATACTTCACTGCATCTGGGAAGGCGTGAGCTGCCAGTACAGCAGGGAGAGCACAGAAAAGGCCTTAACTGGCTGCCAAAGTAAAAGAATAAAACACTTAGTTGCCCAAGTCTATTGTTTTGGCCCACTCCTTCTCCCTTAAGTATAGTTTCTAAATGGAAAACACCAATCTGTCTCTTCACCTGTTCAGGGAAATACTAAAGGATGCCACACGGCTTTTTACAAATTGGCAATATATGCCTGACTAACTTTTTGGGAAAAGGCGCCTGGGAGAAGCATGCAAAACTGCGTGCCTGCATCTGTACACAGGGCCACGCTGTATGTGAAAATGGAAGGTTTCACGCACACACAAATAGCTGCGCAGCTACAGAGTACTTTGTATACAGAAATATCTCCTTTCTGTGTTCAGTTGTATTAACATCAGATAAAATACAATTGCATGTATGCAGGCTCTTCTTCTGAAAAATATGGTCCCTTCAGACACAAATGGAAGGCATATTTCATATTGATGGAGATCTGTATCAAATTCAATGTAGTATCTTTGTTGCTGTCTTGTTCATGCGAAATTTTAGAAAAGGTTAAATCATAAGATATATAMAAGAAAGCACAGGAAACACAATGCCAGGTAAATATATCCTCCTTTGTCTTATATTTGACATATCTATGGAGAGCATATTTTATTGCAGCTGAAGAAGATGAAAACACAATAGTATTTTAACCTGTCTCTTTTTACTTCTTTTTTTTTCAATTATGTTTATTCTTTTTGTCATATTTCGAATTATTTAGAGCCCAATACTGCAAAAAGTTTAATAGGAATCTAAGGCCCAGTACACATAACAGAATAGGCATTTACATTTGGCAGCTACTAAGTAAGTGATCATCCTGCAGCTACATGGGTTACCTGCTCAGAGCAGAACCTAGACCTAGCAATATTGCAGCTGAATGAACAGAGAGATAAAACACAGCTCTCTAAGGACATAAAATTTGGCAAGAGCATAATAAAAATAAAAAAGCTCTAGAATGAGTATRATATGATACATATTAAATCAAAGCCATAGATCACGTGATGTATTTAAAACTTGTCACAGGGTGTTATAAACGCCTCACAGTTTATAAATTTTATTGAATTGTAATAACTAAAACATACTGAAGGTGGTATAGAAAACATGCAATAGAAATCATGAAAGGAYACAATACAATTTGACATAGCATCTGTCAAGAAGTATGCCATGTCAAACTCGATAGGGACTCAAGAATCTCCACCAGGCTTGGGACTATTATTAGAAACAAACTCAAAATAAACCTTTTGCAAGCCTCTCTGTTACTTGGATGTAATTTGTCTCCATTTAGCTAGAAATGGATCTGGATGTTATGTTCCAAAACGCCAAACTAATACTTGCTCTTATGAGATCTCCCCTCCACATTACTACATTTACGAGGCCCGGAACGGTCAAGCCAGCTTCCAGATTGCTTGATGCAAATACAAATAACATTATGATTTACCACTGACTGTTTTCATCGGATGCCAAATTTAAGCTAAAGGTTTCTCATGTTAGATGTAGGAAGCAATTACCTCCCAAGATATGAGAAAGAGTGTTATAGAAAGGCAGGGCAACACAAGCACAGTTGTTGTAAATGGCTGTACTCCACCTTTCCACCTATCCCAAAACTTTGATGGGCTGCTCCAGGAAGGTGGAAAAACTGCTGGAGAAGCCAGTTGATGAGAGGCTGAAATGGGAGATTCTGTACCAGATTTTGAAAAGCAGGAGGTTAGTTTGGAAGTGGGCGGATTCGGCRAGAAAGGCAGCAAAACCTGTCAGATGCAGTTTATATGATCTTGAGTTATATGCTTTGCTGATGTTTCCACTCATTGCCATTAAACTTCATTTCAAGATGTAACTGTGTCTGGTAATTTGGGGAGACTCTCAGCACCATAGAATGAGATGCCATATTCAGAAGTGCAGCTTTCTAAATCAAGATTATTGACATCAAAGGAAAGACAGAAGAATAGCCTGAACATTTTCCACAACTTYTATCACTCCCAAACATATGTTACATGTTATTATTTTACCCAGATTTTTTTTATGAGCTCTTTTGATTTACTTTTGGGTCTACTTCGTCTACTTTGATTCCCTTCCGTGAGCTCATATCATGTTCCATTTTCTCTTGTTCTGCTTGCTTTGTTGCATACCATGTGCTCACTTTGTTAAATCCAAAATGATTGAATGATCAAGCTAATCAAGAATAAGATGCTGTTTAAAGAAAACCATCTCATTCATTTAGCTTCCAGAACAACTACAGCATAAGCAAAGATGTTCAATTTAATAATAGCACAGTCTCTTTCATCTGAAGGACTGTAAGCATTTTTCAAACATTCATTAACTGATGTGCACATTTTTCTTGTCTGAGAAATCATTCCAGSCTTTGCTGTTTATACTTGACCAATCTGCACCAATAATATTGTGCATTGTTTCCACACTATGCTGTGAAGTGCGACATGTTCCTTAGCAACATTTAGGAAAAAATCATATAACCATTTATGTGTCTAAAGAGATGCTTGGGCAATGTTTTAGCACTTGAGTCCAAAGTTTTGATTCTTAAAGCACTGTTGCTTATAAGCACCTAGTTTTTTTTCATACCAAATTCTGCTTCTGAAGAAGCACTAGCTGTGCGCCTCTCTTCTATCCAGCATGAGCAGACTGTGTATTTTCTCTCCTACCTCTGCTCAGTCAGGACCCACAAATGGGGCAATGGGGTACCGGTGCCTATGGAGAGGTCCAACATCCTCCCCAGTGCACACTGGAAGTGCCACATAAAACACAACAACRCTCAGAACTTCAGACATGGGCGAAACAAAATTTAGAGGTTTTCAAATTTGGAATTGCCGCCTTCTGACCATCTGTGCTTTAGGAAGCCTGCCCACATCCTCTCTCCATGCTGCAGGACAGAGATTATTTTTTACAGTGCCTCCCAGAGGCCACCAAATTCAGACTGTTTTGGACCAAAGCACATTGCAGTACCTTGGATCAGTCACAGGGAAAGATGTACTGATCATCCACCTCTTACACAAAGGAATACCCAGGAATTGCAGCCAACGCTGGTGGAAGTGTGATACTTTATGGGAGATTTCGAGGCTTCCAGGGAATGGGTATCACTCTTAAGGACAAAAGTTTGCTAATGGGAAGGTGCTGTGTCCTAGGTTTCTTTGGTCWCATGTTGAGAAATTTTGCTAGAAATGTATTACAAGGAAATTCCAACTTGAGGTCAGAGTGATAAACAACCTAAGCTTCTGCTCTTTGATTTATGTTATGACCAGAACCCCTTGGTAGATACAGACTTGTATAATACAGCTGCTTATCTACTGCTTTTTCATTACCGATGCATTGTATTTTCCACCCATCTTGATACAGTCCTTGTTATTTATATCCCTCTCTGTGTTATATTCAGTAGGGAACGGGCTCTGTTTTACTTGATTAACTAGCAATCCTGAAAACAACAGCCACAAGCACCAATCAACTCCTGTGCAGTAGGAAAGCTGCAGAAGGAGGCATGGTAAACAACTCTCGTCTGCCAGAGCCGTCACAGGGAGAGAGTCGTGCAGTCTATCGAGATTGGGCTTTTTATGCAAACTGATAGGAGAATGAAATGTGATTACAGCCTGGTAAAAATGCTCCTTAAAACACTCCATGTGGCACTTTAATCCTCTCCTCCCATATCTTGACTATTAAAAAGAAACTGATTTATTGTGGCCACATTTTCAAACYGGACAACTCTGCTGCCTAATTCTAATACAAAATGACATGAACTGCTTGCTGGCAATTGAACTAAAGAGAATAAAATGGTAAAAATGGGTGAAAAAAACAATTATCATTATTCTTTAGCCCTAGAAAAGAATCTGCTTATTTAACAGAAGAATTTTAGCTTCATTTTCAGTTGACACACTTTAAGAAAGCCAGCTGACACCACACCACACTGAATGCCATGCTGTTACTTCAAAATATCTAACTTGATGGTTGGGAAATTCACTGTGTCTGCACTTCTTTCCAAGAAAAGCGCTCAGAAAATGTCTCAACAGTTGCTTGAATCAGTGATACAGGTCAGAGAAAGACTGTAGTAGGAGGCATCTTAATATATAGTATGAAAAAACACCTCTATTTTGTTAGCTTTCGAAGGATTTTGTTGCTCACAAAAGGTGCCAGGCTGACACTGGAGAATGAAAGATGGTTTTTTAATCTTCATTTGTCACTGCCTGTCCTAGTGCACCACCAACATATGCCAGTCTTGCAGGTTTGTGTAATAGAAGAGAGAAACTCATTTCCTCTCTTTAGGCCCATTTAATCCTCTACTCCTCTGCTGGGACTGCCACGTTGGTGGCCGTAAGCATGCAAAACCTGCAGGACCTGAAAGTACTGCCTTGGTGATTCAGTATCTCCTGACTGCCCCAAGTCAGGACATCCAGACGGTACGTTGGGGTGAGACCAGGTACACCCAGTGCCTTGCTCGTGCATTCCCGAGTCCCGGTTACCATGGGTGGGAAGCTCAGATCATGCTGGCGTCATGCCCTAATGCTGCAGAAACGCGGAGACCCACACATCACAAAAAACCCTGCACCAATGGTGACAGAGAAATGCCCTTGCACCAGAAAGATCCAGGAGGAAGTCAGAAGTTAACTTAATCCTGATGGACGCGAGGGATTGCAGGGGGGCCACGGTTTCTCGGTTCAGTCTGCAACGTAACGATAGTTGCATTTTTCTTCGAAACAATCATCTCCTAGATTTCTGAGCACTGCACAGACGTTAGTAAGAAAACCGTGTGAAACTTTTGGCTCTGCTGAATGTGATTTGAAACCTTCTAAAATATTTAGTGGTAGTTACAGCAATGTGCTTTCATTTTGCATCCCTCCAGAGGCGGCATGCAGAAGAAGGCTAGAGAGTAAGAAACCCRCAAGAGTCACCGATCATGTCTCTGCACCACACCTTAGCGCTGCCTGCCGGACAGCCTCCACAYTGAAGACTTTTTGCTTACTACAGTTTTCCTCTAAAGAAACAACTCTCTACAGCCAGATCTCAGAATTGTGTCGACTTGCGTACGGTTTAAGCACATGCAAGTTAATCATATGTTCTAGTGCTCTGTCTCTTCCCTCTCTCCCCTTAAACACAACACAAACAGACTTTTTCTCAAAACGTTTGGGTCCTACAAATTGATATAGTCCAACAATATGGAGTTTTGCTAGAAAATTTCCAACTATCTCTAATTAGATGACTTAGCACAATGTTAAAAAGCAGCCAGGAGCAAAGTCTACTCAGTTTCCAAACTCGCAGACCATATGTCTTAGGGTTAGACCTTAGAGATATCTCTGAAAATATAACCTGTATTTCCATTTAAATGCAGGCAGATATTTAGGGGCATAAACCTGGGATTTGTAAACATAAACACCATTTTGGGGGCACACAAATAAGATTTTGGGTTCAGCGTTTATATTTGAAAAACTAGACTTTTCTGTGCTTTATTTCTCTAGATAATATTTTAAACCATACTGGATTTTTTCTCCCTCCTGTTTTGAGACTAGAATGACTTTAAAGGTAATCTGATTTATTTAAAGCTTCCAAAACTTACATACTTCATACTTATAGATGTTAGCACCTACAAAGGTTGAACTTGCTAAGTATTCTGCCAGCAGTTTTTTGGTTTCCAATTTAATTTTTCTGCACCATCCTCATTATTTCACTAGCATTTCACTGCCTTCTGATTTTCCTATTAATGTATTGACTTATTTAAGTGTGTTAGTCTAAAAAATTTGCTATGGGGACAGCTGCAGGTTCTCTTTGAGCTTTCCTCTTTTGCTTTTCTATTATTTACAGTTCTAAGAGCATTAGAATTAAAAAATTCTGAATGATTTCATGAGGGAAATGTCTTACATTGCAGACTTCTTGCTATGGATCTACTTTCTGAAATTGCATTTGCTTGTCTCTGGAATAGATTTTTTTTTTGTTTGGTAACAAGTTATTTAATAGAAATTATATAAATCTGTCAAAGTGATGAATGAATTACAGCTATAGCAGCTCCTCAAACATGAAGCAAGATCTCTCTGTTTCCTCTTATGTTTCTCTTCGTATTTTAGTCTTGCAACCTCATAGTCCRAACTATACTTTAGAGCTGTAATATACAGCACACTTTTATATACCCCTTTCTCATTACTTCTATKCATGTTTTTTTCTGTGGTATATATCCTTTAAACAACCTTATGTTGAATTCCATCATTTGCATTTATTAATGCATCACAATGTATTAAATATATTAAAATGTGTTAATACATTAAAATGATAGCTGGAAACATTTAAGCAAGAAAGTGAATACATTACCAAGTTCTGTGCCTGACGCAAGAGTATGCTCTCCTGTCCCCATCTATTGATCATTTGACAGGTTCTGTATTTCCCCTGATCTRCATGTGATATGTCCCCCAGTGAAGCCCACCATACTGTGAGCCTGCAACTGGCTTCAAAGWAAGAGTCAGAGTTTTAGAAAGCTTCATTTGATTGCAAATTGAAATTCACAGAATTCATTGCACACGTCAACAGCAAGACAATGTAAGCAGATGAGATAGCAAAGGAGACGTGTGACTGTGTATAGAGAGTGAAGAGTGGAAAGAAGAAATATGAGGCAAGAAAGGATCAGAGAGCTGGGAAGATGCTGGAATAGCTGGTATCAAAACAGAAGGGATGGAGGGTCAAAAAGCAGAAAAACGAAAAAGTAAGAGGGAAGGAACAAAGCGAAGCGAGAATTCAAAAGGAAAAAAAATGAACAGAGGTTGTTGGATCTGCGTAGGAGTCTGTGTAGTCCCCAGACACCCTCAGTATGGTGTTATCATTCATCTTCATGAACTTGGAAATGTTACAGAAGTTGTGCAGRAAAAGCACTAAGTTAAAGGAGATAAAAATGGAGAAATAAGAGCTGATAGGACCAGAGGAATAGGTATCTAACAGCTTTTATGTCCCCTGTAACCAAATGAGAGTGCTCCAAATACCAAACTACTCTTCTCCACTAGGCACATTAAGAAAACRTCCATTCTTAGGGCAACCAGACTCCAGGATGAGGAATCAGGGCACAGTCATGTCTCTCTGAGGTGGGAAGGAATATGGGCCATAGAGAGGGTTCAGCTAGGGTGCTGTCACTCTACTACTGCCTTCATATGAGCAACGAAAGAAAAGCAGGGGAAGGACAAGAAGAATGGACAAAGTAGGAGAAACAATCAAAATTTCTACTCTCTCCTGGGCAATTAATCCGAGACAGCAATTTTTGATGGYTGTATGAAAACTGAGGGGGTGATTCATATCGTTTGTCACCAGATCAACAAAACATGCCTGTACCTTCTCCACTGAAATTTTTGGAAAAGGGATACAGAACTAGATCTGGGCACAGAAGCAGGTGYGTGGTTTGTTAAACTGCCCAAACTCAAATTTTTCATCACCCTCCTACAGAAAAATGGCTGTAAGTGACTGGAAGAAGTAATAAAAAAATATTTCAATGAGGACATTTCTGCTCATCGTAAGCTTCACTTCCTTGCAGGTTGCACAGAAATGACACATGCCATCTGATGTGGAGAGACTGAGAAAGCACATTCATAGGACCTTATAACGTGGCTAGTTAGGCATTTGCATCAAGATTATCTTTTGTTTAATAAAGAGCAATCTTATAGGCCTACGGGATTACAGGATTTGTAACGTCAGATTCAGTTGTATTCCCAGTAGATCAAAATAAATGATCGCTTGCCAAAGAGGAATGATATGCAAGCAACATGCTCAATTTCTGAAGACAACAGGAATTATTAAATTGCGGAGCAGCAAGAGCTGAGCTCAAAGTCACCCTTCAATCATAAAACCTGAGATAATGTACATGCTCCTCAAAAATCCAGAGAAGGCTAGATCCCAGCACAGGCTACTGATAAATAAAGTGAGGTTCACCAYTCGGGTAGCATTCCAGCATGGCGTCCTCTTTTCTCTACTGTTTTTGGTCATGGATTTAAAGCTGTTTGGACATATTCTTCTTTGGTGAGACAATGGAATACATGCAAGAGCCCAGAAAGGTAGTACATACAATTTGAATAACTGCATAAGAAGTAGCTTTATGATAGATCCATGGGATGGAAAAAGTAGCATTTATTATCTGGCTAAAGCCTGCCTGCATTGCTCTGCTATTGTATAGACCCAACATGCTTTCGCAGGAAGGTGCCACATCAGGATCGAGGTCTTTCTAGCAGCAATGTCCAAATGAGAGCTGACACCCTATGACTGCACTCATCACATTTCTGAGCACAGCACAGCCCAAAGAACGAGCCTCTCCTGAGCCCCTCCCTTGCTCTGCAGCTGGTAAACAGAGGGGAGAACATAATTTTGCTTAGCTTTAAATGAGAAGCTAATACGCAGGATACCCATAACATCTCCTTTTTGGCACTCTTTACTCAAGCCTATATTTTACTCATGAGATGGTTCATAACAGCACCCATGAGAATTGTTTGTTTCTTTCAGACTTTATTTCTCATGTGCTAATGCATAGTAAATGCACTCATTGTGTAGTAAACACTCTGAAACCTTTTCGTGCTATAGGGAATCACAATAACACTGCTCTGTTAGACTGAAGGATGCACAAATTAAGCTTCTAGTTTGGAGGGGTGGATTCAGCATCCTTTTCTGTTTATGCCACCCTTTCTAACAGGTGCCTCCCTAATGCCGAGTGCGGCCAGCTGAGAAAACTTCAGTAACAAATAATGTTAGCAATAACATTTCCTTTGAGTGTTATCCTGACATATTTACATTCATTTTTTACAACCACTGACTGTAAATGCGCTCTCTCCTTAAATTATTTCCTAATTGCCAGCTTCTTTACTCTCTGCTCTCTTCCAAAATTTCCCATCCTCTAAAACTCCCAAGGAGGGAGCTTGAAATTTCTAGAATTAATCACTTGCTAGTGCAAATGAAAGCAGCACTCACACTGTTCAGTTATTCAGAAATTTAAAGCCTCTCATACATAAAGCACGGGACTGYGGTGCTCAGATGCTGACACAACCACGGAAACAAATGGGGACACGCACTGTTTTGGCAGCAATTCCCAGARCTGTGCAGTAGCAGAAAAAGGAACAAGGGAATGCAAAGGGGATAAACTAAGTACTGCCAGCTACAAACTCCTGCTATAGGCAGTGGTGAGGAGTCGCTCAGCATAGTCTGGCTGCACTCACTGACCGAGTGTGGGACTGCAGTCTGACCTTCCCCACCGATCAGAAATGCCCAAGCTTCCCCAGAAATCAAAGAAAAAGGGAAACTCCTGTTTGTTCTCTCTGCATGTAGAGAGTGAGGGCTATTTAACAGAGAATTAATTCTACTTTTTGTGATGTAAAGCAGCAGTCATGCACACAAACGCCCGGCAGCGACATCTACCAGCATCTTTTGACAGAGTTAGTCTCCTACCATCAGAAAGGAGATGAACTCCAGGTATTTCTCTCATGGTGCCATCCTAATTAGTCCATTTCTAAACAAGTGAAGCCTCAAATGAAATCTCCACCTACAAGGAATCGATATTCTTTTCTGGGTAGTTTTTCATGTAAAAAGAATTCCAGGTTAAGGAAAGAAGCACTTAGTTTCATATTTAGCCATCAGGATGAATGGTTAGGACCCCTCTCATCTCATGCTCATTCCTCAAAACATTGTCAGCCATCCTTTCTCTAGCTGAAAAGTCTGGATTCAGTTCTCTGCAGAATATAATTCTACAGAATTCAAGCTAACTTAGTTCCTTAGGATATGCTTTGTTATTTCTTATTTTTATTACCACGTCATACCTCTCTTGTCATGGAACATGATCTTACTGTGATAGGTACTGTACAAAATAAAGACTGAGAGCACTTCTGGGTGACAGTTACCAGAAGTGTTCATACCATTTACTGACCAKGGAGAAAAACGGGTTCTTAGCTTAGGCACTGTGAATCACTTTCTAGAGAAGGAAATTGCCTGTCTACAATAGCTAGGAATGAAACTCGGGCACCTAAATTAGCTGCCTAAAGTTATACATGACGGTAGTATTGTTGCTGTAGCCATGATGGTTTAAGACTATAAGTGAAGCAAGGTTTTAAGAGAGAATATCTTTAAATAGACCAAGGGATACAGCTGGAGGAAAAAAAAATCCCTAACAGCCAAGCTTTCAGGCAAAGAAGTCCTGTCTGAAAATAAGCAGAAAACTTCAGGATTAGAAAAATGCCTCTGAGTTTAATGCAGTTATGTTAATCAATGAGACAATTCAAGAGCAAAATGCAGCTGGTACCAGCAAAGCTGGAAATAATGACGGCAATAATAAGGACCGATTGCTCAATAACATTTTTTTTGGTATCAGACTGTTATGAACTTTAGCTCCCAAACTCAACTTTTGAAGTTATACTGTAGCTCTCCTTTGAGGATGAAGGTTGAAAGGTTAGAGATAGACAGGTTATTTTTGAGAAATACTCTTCCTCTGGTAATGGTATATACAATGGTATCTATAATTCATTATATGTATATATGTAATGGTATATATAATTCATTAACTTAGTTCATTCTGAGGCACAGTACAAGTTTGGTTTCACCCACATAATGTCTATGGTGGTATTTAGTGTACTAGTTGAAGATCACTATAGTATGAACTCCTTTCTCTTCCCTTATTTAGCAGTTATATAATAAGCCCAATGAAGAGAGAGAACATAAAGTCACAATAAAATAGTGCTGCTCAGTTGATGGGTAGTGGTCTTAGTACACCAGAGAGCTGGTTGTCAAGGTTTTTGTTAGCGCAATAACAAAGGAGTGTGTTAAGCAGTTTGAAGATGATAAGATGACGGTCCAGATGGAAAACTTCATACCTTACAGAAGAGTCATTGGGGAAAACATAGAGATGCTTGCTTGAAAGAGTAAAGAGTTTGCATTAGAAGCTTGCATTAATGATTTTCAGTTCAGAAATGGGAAAACTATAGGCAGATTTAGAATAGACCATGAAGGGCCTTGAAACTCAAGATGACTAACTATTTCTGAGACAATGAGAAAGACAGCCAGTGGAAGAACACAAAGAGAATAGTGACTTGGCCATAGCCAAGAGAGAGAAAAGATTTTTGTTGTTTGTTTTTTCCTTTGCATTTTAAAGGCCAAGAAAATAACACTTTTGTAATCGAGACAATAAAAACTACCAAAGCGATAAACTGCAGGTTGTATGGCTAAATAATTGACATATTATGGAGGATAAACTGGCAAATTTTAGACACTGGATACGAAGATTAAGATAAAAGGTCAGCTACTGAMGACAAGATGACAACAGGTTATAAGCTTAAGCATCAGAATGCAACAAGAAAGAAAAGGAAGGCAAAACTAGGGGAAAGATCAGGAGTTCAACTAGTGTAGGTTTTAACTATCTTGAACTAAGTTGGTGGTCAAATAACCATGAAAAGGCATTAGAGGAAAAGACACAGATTTTATTTTAGATGCAAGGAGATTAGTTTGRAGTAGGATAAGCAGAACTGCAAATTGTCTGCATGGAGTCGCTCAAGGAATTTATGCTTGGACTTGAGAATATTCAAAGATGAGGTAGAGATGGAGAAGAATACACTCTTAGGATGGCCCACAGAAATTGGAGAACAGATCTGGAAAATTCTCCAAAATAACAGATAAGAGGAAGAGCAAGCAAAGACTATCCTGGGGGGTATAGGACAGCATGGTACCACAGCAAGATATCAGTCAGCGACATCTGAGACTGCTGACTGACTGGCAGGAATATGTGGACTGGGATTTGAACTAAATCATTAGTAACTTGGATGGTATTTCAATGGAGAGAAAACTCAGATAAAATTTCCAGGAAACTTTGGAGATAAAAGGCATATGGCAATGGCTGGCTTGAATTTTGGGAATATGAGGCAGCAAGAAAACAGTTTTACATTTTACTTTTAAAACTATTCATAGAATCTTCTTTACAGTCTGTTAACTGTCACATATTAATTACTGTATATCCAAAACACATTGATCCCCTGAGCTAATCCAAATAATTACTAGCCTTTTCATAATGCCTGAAAGTAACACCACACTGTGCGTGCAGCTTTCTGGTCTCCTCTTCAGGATTCTAAATTTTTGCACTGCTGCAAGTTTGTTTAAGCCCTAGATATGGGAAAAAAGATACAAAGGATTATAGAAAAATATCTTTCTTCAGGCTGATTATTCTTTAGGCTCATGCAAACGGAAGACAATTTGTGATAAGACTATTAGAAAAGTGCTTTGCCATGAAACGCACTCCCTCCTGCAAATTGACATGTTGACAAGCTATGAGACACTAAACATGCTAGYGTCAGTGGATTAGGCATTCCTCCTGTCACTACCAGCATATCACTGGTAAATCTGGCTCAGATTTTACGTCAAGAACTGCTTACCAGAAAAAGGAAGCTATATGACAAACAAGACACAGTTAGACCACACACGCTAATTCAAAGAGAGGTCGACAGGTGTGTTTGGTACCCCCAGGCTCTTGTCAGCCCTAAGCCATGGACTGCGCAGGAGAGGGTAAYTGCAAAATAGATAAATTGCAGTTTCAGCTGCAGGGCTGAACACGTCAAGGTCTTAAGGGTGCTCCTGGAGCAGCGACAGGATAGCTCGTCCTTCCAAGAAGCATCACCACCAAAGGAAGGGGGAACCAGGGTACCAATGTCTGCGCTGTTAATTCATTTCCTAACCAACAGCTGCATAGTGTAGCTGACCCCTTTGTAGAGAATAAAGATGTATGGGGGTCCAAAGCACAGTCCCAGCATTTTTATATGCTCTTGCTGCCCTCGCCTTCTTTGCTTCCTATCCCTTTCTCAGCTACTGTCAAGCTGCTGAACCGCAGCACAGATCCGATATCCCAAAATSCTTGAAAGCCTTTATATCTCTGCAGTGGTGCTCTAGTGCCTTGGTTATCTCTTGTTTTCAGTGTCTTTTTATTGGCCATCTCCTCTGTCAGGAATGCCCATAACAAAGATCTATGAACTTACATATATTAACTACACATTCTTCTGGTGAGGTCAGTGTATCTGCCACCAGAATGGCAATTACAATGGCAAATTTGCAAGTAAATCAGGATAATTACCTGATTCAGGAGTTTTCTGGCTCAGAAAGAGAAATCTTCATGCCATTGCTATTGTTGAAAACAAATTAAGAATAACCGTGTCCAGTTTTTGATAATTTGTTTTAGCACAGACCTGCAAGTCACTATTATCTCTTCCTTCCCAGACAAATCACCTTAACAAAGCAGTGTTATGGACCATTCATAGGTAGTTTAAACAATATTATTATTATTGTTATTGCAGTATTCCCAAGAAGGTAAAAGTGCCAATCACAACGGCTAGAGAAAACGAACTGCCTCAGCAATTGCTAGCATGTTTTCAATGACTATGCAGATAAGATCACATGAAAGAAAATCAAAATCTCAAGACCCARTTTCTTTTGATACTGTGTGCAAGTGAAAGAGGGAATATTAATGCTCTAGAATTCAGAGACTAAGACACATTTCTTTTATTGCACCATCCAGAAGCATTATTTCACTTGACAGTCATTCACAAGTTTCCTACTGGCTAAATATTTTGTATATAGAGTTAAATATACAGAGGTTTTAAATGCATTATGATTCTGCCTATGCGGCTTGGGAAAGGAATTTTCCACTTTGTACTGCTGAGAAAAATGTAGATGCTGTAGGCGATGGTATCATGTTCAGAGGAACAAGGTGGGCTGGACAGGGCATTAGGCACTATTATACTCTAGGGAAGAAAGAGCAGACAAGGGCACAATGGAAGTGCTTCATTATATTTTAAATGGGAATAGTTCCAAGGATAGGAAAGCCTGTGGCRCTTGTAAAGGATTAAGTAGGGTAATGGGCTTTTTAAGAAGACATAAAGAGGTATGTAATGTGATATGTTTAAGCCTAAATGATTTTTCTTGGAGTCCTCAATGAATGCTTAAGCAAGCATGACTTAGGCCTCCATAAATCCTCTCCGAATAAATAACTACCATGAAAACAGAGATTCTTTTGACTGAATGAGATGCACATTTCATAACCTATGCAAAAAAAGAAAAATCAATTTGAGATACATGGACCACTAAGGARTAATAAAGAAAAAAAAGGATAAAAGTGAATATTCTCCAGAATAATCCAAGCATATACAGGCATACAGAYACCTCCCCATCCATTTTGATTTKACAAAGCAGTAGGACAAACAACTGAATGCTTCCATTCCTTCAGTTCATATTTTAAACCCCTTTTGYTGTCTTTTGAGAAAGAAGACAATAAGCAGTAGAAAATATCTAAAGCGCCCGTGCTTTTCAGGCTGTTTCCTATTTGAGGTATCTAAAACTCCACTATCTCCTCCAGCTGCTCTGTAACCAGACCTGATGTTGTAAATTGCATTCACACGGATGGAAGAGCAGCACATACACGGTTATACAAATGTACCTGATTTATGAGGAGCAGAACAGGACCAATAAAATGTCAAAACCCAGAAATTTAAAAAGGCCCTGCCCTCCTGCCAGGAAAAGCAGGGCAAAGCTGTAGATGTCCTGATGCAAAGGGGACTGCAGAATCACTGTCATTTGGCTGTATTGCATTTCTGCTCACACAGGTGCGATTCCCCATGAAGTCACTGACAGAGCAAATGCACAGTCCTACAGAGGGGACGGGTAAGTCAGCAACTGAGCTGACTCCCTCCCCCCTGTTTATATACACATTCATATTAAGTGGCTACTCTCCTCAAAATGAAAAAGTGCCAGCTCCGCTGTAATTTGCRGAATAAAAGCAAGACAAAACTAAGGGATTTTAAGAGGTGATAAAAATGTTTTGCTAATCCTTTGCCCCAGCCCTGAAGCCTGCCTATCTAACCAATGTCACTCTGCGATGGCAGAGGGTGCAGCAGGGGAGTGCCGTTAAAGGCAAGCCCGTCTTCCACGTCCGTAATATCCTCCCCGCACACAGCCCTCCCGTGGACCTCGTATCAGAGGCTTTTCACGGTCATTAGGCAGCCTAGTGAAAATCCCTTTTTCCCATACCCATTTTGATGCACTTGTTAAATTTCAGTCCTYGTTTTGCATTCCAAGAACACGGCGCTTAGGTAAATGCCTAGGAGCCTGGGTAAACTGCTGTTAAGTCACGCTTTAGCACTGACTAATGGTAGCAACAAAATGAAGCACAAGGTGAGACCCATTAGTGTGGTTTGTCCASGGTTATAATCCGATTATGTTAATGGCTCTGGTGTGGCCAGTTAAATTCATTCAAGACCCTGAAGAACACTACAAAGTATATAACTAGGCCAAAGGGATCTGTGAATTCTTTCCTCTGAAATACCTGAATGTTGTAATTTTTTCAAAATATTTGAGAGATTATAATCTCTGCCTCTTATCAGTTATCTTTTAAAATTTTAATTTTCCCACCTGAGAGTAGCTTTTAACATCACATTTATCATTCGACTGCGGGAGAAGAATCTCAGACAGCTCCTGAAAGGCAGAGCTTTTAGTTTCTTATTAAGAGATCCTTCTTCCTYGGCAGGCCAAATACAGTTGCCTAAAAGCTTCCATATGAGCAGCAACTGGCAAATAGCTTTTTTCGCCCTCCCTATGTTATTTTTCTCCTGTAATGCAAAAGARGGATAGAAACTGCACACACATAAGTGGATGTGTATGTTCATTAGAACCAGGCCTATCTCTCTGGTATTACAAAATTGGAAGCTAGCTTGCTTGCTCACATGCTGAAATGTGGTTCTTTGATGCTGTCATTTGCAACTGTTTTTTCCTGGAAAGTAAAGGTATGGGAAATTAAAGAACCCAAACAGTGCTGGTTTTATAGGTTTTAAGATAGGAACTGCCATGTTTCCAGGAATTAGAAATCAAAGGCTGTAATCTGGAATTACCTGCCATCATGATACACTGGTTGCTTTTTTCAGCTGAAGGCCATTAGTCCACACTGAGCTGTGTTTGATGTGCTCTGGTTTTTGATTCTCTTGAAACCCTTAATATAACTTTGGATGGCAAGCCAAAAGGAGGACTTTTTTTTTTTTCCTTAAAGGAGAAACCCAGCTTTATCAGTCCCTTGCAAACTGAACTAAAATACATTTTCTCAAAGAAGCAATTTTCTCTAACCAATAAATCTTCAGACTGTCTCTTTTTCTTGCTCTTTCAGCCTATGACTTTCTCTAAAGGGGTTTCAAAAGTGCAAGCTCCCCCAGGCCTCTCATGCCTTCTTTTTTCACACTGTTTAGTCTTTTAGAGGGGAAAATATGATCTTAGTTATACAGAGGGAGGATTAGTGATTTTTAAAACTCCAAACAATCTTTGCTATTCTGTACTTTTTATTATCAAGAGACCACCAGTGGCTTCATCATTTTTTTTAATAGACTCTTGCTCTTATGTGTTTGTATCAAGTATCAAAACATCGGAAATTACAGGTTCCCCTGGCAAGTGGATTTCAGTGGAGACAAAAGGCAGAGGTGTAGTTTGCCCAGGCTTTAGAAATCTAGAAGTGATTGTAAAACCAAGTTTTAGACAAGCAAATACAAAACTTCATGGATATTTGCTCTAATTAATCTTCACATTTTAAAGTCTAAAACCAAGTCTATAAAATACAATCTTTTTGGAGATTTGAATTTAAAACTCAGTGTGAAGATAGAGTGACAGAGATCAAGTTTGTACTTAGTCACTGTTTAGACAATATTCAGTCTCATTCTGAACTCTTTCATGGACTGCTGTTCCTACAAAAGCTGYAGATGTCAATCAAAAGCATGGGAGGGAAACACTGCATTCACAAGCATACCAGCAATAATTGACTACTGATCTTAATTTATTTCCCCTGTGTTAAACTCACTGGCTGAGAGACTTTTTTTTTTTTTTTTTAAACAAAGCCATCTTTTTTCTACCTGCTTTTCTCAAAACAAATATGATTCAGAGCCACAACTGAAAGCCAAGGTTTTCAGTGTCAGAAGTCTACAAAAATAAGTTAATCAGTGTCTTGTATTCAAACTACTTTAAGCTTTGTATGGTGCATTGGTCTTCTGGTGTTAGGGTCCAGTGATCCTATTCCCATTTTACATCCTGACAAATGCTTTCATCTCTCAAACCTACAAATCCTTTTCAGAGCAAATACTGTAGGCACTTACATTTCAAAATGTGGTTGAAAACAAGCTACCTAGCTGAGAAGTCCCAATCTTCTGTGCTGATGCAACAGACTGCTCATTAGCCTTGCAGAAATTGATACTAACCATGAGCATTATCCAAGTGCAACTGCATCTGTACTAGTTAAAAGCAAAAATTAAGCAAATCTGGCATTGCAATAGAGCATCTCCAATGGGAAGTAAAAAGTAAGCCATACCAGTACCTTTTGAATGCCTGCGGTCGATTCCAAAACGTTGTTCTCGGAGCCATTACTTCTGTTAATCATCCGCCACATTTGGGAATACATGCTGTCCCTCTCAAAAGGATTCATCCCTTTCACTCGGACATGCTCATAGACTGCGGAGTCCAAGACAGTGCCATAAGGAATATCCGTCTGCCTTGAGAGATCCTGGAGAGACCTTAATTGTTGGTGAAGAAAAGAGACACAGGAGACTTGAAGCCACAGTTTCAAGAGGAAGGAGCTGCAGGCAAGCAAAGGGCAACACATAGGAAGACAGCTGTCAAGTCATTTTCTTTTCTTTTTTTTTTCTTAAAAGACAAAGTGAGGCTGGAAAATTGTTTTTATGGTTTAAGACACAAAGAAGAGTATGAAGGGAAAGGTAGGGGTAGAAAAAAGGAAAATGGATAAAAAGAGAGCAACAGAAGGAGTAATACTGTCAAACACCAAGAGCTCTTTTGAGCAGGGGCAAAGGGGAGAGGGGAGTGTTTCAGTCCCTCCAACCACACACAGGGAATTAAACAGAAGTTCAATAAAAAACCTGCAGCAATACTGAGAGACCGCACACCCTGCTACTGGGGAGCAGACTTGCAGCAGGATCATTAAAAACGCACTGGATATAGCCCAAAGCACTGGGGGTGAGTATTACCCTATTGCTCTCAGTTTACATGGCAAAAAGCAGCTCTTTGGTGGTGTTACTTTAATGAACTGTGCACTCATCACAGAGCAGGAGACATTCAGCAAGAGGAAGACCTGTGCTACATTTTCGTGAACTGTCATTTCCATCATGGTTCATATTAATTTGTCCAATAAATTTGCTCTACTTTACATATTATCTAGTCTTACTCGCTCTCTATAAACAAGAATGAATTAACTAGTCTAGGAGCTTCCAAAGCATCCCAAATATGACTTTATCAATCCTTCTTTGGCCTTAAAAGTATATTAAAATCCCTTAAAGTATCCAGACCTTTTGACCTTTATTTTCATATCCTATAGTATTGCTCTCCCATATCTTTATTTCTTCAATGGCATTCATTGCAGTTTCAACATAACTACTGCAGTATCTCTAGTGCCAAAACCCATTACAGCTTTCCTGGCACAAATTAGTTTTGTATAAACTGCACAAATCTAATGGATGACACCTAAGGACAAATCAAGGGGCTGAGTACTGTCTTAAAGTAGGCAATAGCAAATTGTAAAAGCCCATTGCAGCCACAGAAAATGCAAACACAAATGTATGAAACTCATCAAATTCCACACTGCATTTTTGAAACATGTAAATAGAGAGGCTAGCGCAAATGGCCCCAGAGGGGGGAAAAATACGRTTCTTAGATGTTGCAGGGATGACACTTAAGAAAACAGTAATCAAACCTCAAAGGATGTGTGTGCCACCAAACACAACGGGAAGCAGGGAAAGAAGGAAGAAATTGATATAGTTCAGTGGCAAGGGTTTAGAGGTTAGTTGAGTCAAAAAGAAATCCTTTGAAATTCAGACATTTGGGCTTAGAAAAACATTGAACGAGAGCTAAATTCTAAGCAGATAATATATAGCAAATATCAAGGAGGGATAAAATTAATTTTGATGAGCAAATACCTAATGGCATTTAAAAAAAAAAAATCTTCTCTTTCTCCAACAAGGTAGTATTCTTCTTCAAGAATATAAGCAGCAGGGAACCTGCAAAAAATCAGTGCATATACAGGATCATCAAAGGTGTGCTGGTAGATGAAGCTTTGGCTGAAACTGAATCTATTGGCCTTGTACCTGGGGACTCACTGACACTTATCCTTTTCTAGGAAGAAAAATGTGAGACTACAAGATGAAAGTACCAGGAGAATAAATAATGTAGCCAATTTGTAGTTTAAAAATTAAAAAAAAGTTATCAAGTCCAGATAGAAACACCTATGAGTTCTGAAAGATTAAATATGAAATGGCTGAACTGTTAGCAAAAACGGGAAATCTCATTACAGCCATTGCGTGAAAGACGAGCAGTAAATATTTCTAAAAGGCACTAGCGTTGATCAAGCGAATTGCAGAGGAAAACAGTTGAGTAAGATGTTATATTCAGGTCTGATAAACTGAAACAAGGATTGATATAATTTTAAAGATCAATCCTGAAGATTAGGCATGGCCACAAGATAAATTTTTTCAGGAAAAGCAATTCAATCATCTATTACACTTTGAAATTACCAACAAAATTGTGCCTTTCAAAAGGTCTTCATCAAACAACATACAGGAGGTGGAAGCAGGGACAGGCTACAAAGGGAGAATTTAGAAACCTTACTGGGGCAAGTCAGAATAGCGTTAGCAAAGCCAAAGCTCAGCTAGAGTGGATGCTCTCAAAGGGTGTCAAGGGTTACAAGAAGAGCTTCTGCAGAATTAAAAGCCTGAACAAGGAAAATGCAGACCTATTGGGTGAACTGGTGACAGCAGATGCAGCTGAGGCACTCGACACCTTCTTTGCATCTGTCTTCAACAACAAGGACTCCCAGGCCTCTGTGATTAGAGGCAGAGTTCAAGGAAGTGATGAGTGATCAGCAGTGGGTGAGGGTTGAGGCAGGGATTGCTTGAGACCACTCGACCCACAGAAGTCCATGGGACTCGATGGGCTGCATCCAAGTGTGCTGAAAGCTGGACAACATCCTTGCAAGGCTGCTCGCTATCATCTCTGAAAGGTGATGGAGGTTGGAGGAGATACCTGACTATTGGAGAATAGCAAAAACCATGGCTATCTTTGAAAAAGACCAAAAGGATGCTCCAGGGAACTACAGGCTGATCAGCCTTGCTTCTGTTTCTGGAAAAAATCCTGGAGGAAGTCCTCTTGGAGTGTGTTTCTGGGTACATGAAGGAGGTGGTGGTGGTGACTGGAAACAGTCAGCATAGATTTACCAAGGGTAACTCATGCCTGACCAACCTGATGGCCTTCTATGATAAAATGACTGGGTTTGTGGACAAGGACAGAGTGATGGATGTCATCTACCTTGACTTTCCCAAGGCTTTTGACACTGTCTGCCAAAATATTCTTGTATCCAAGCTAGGACATTATGGTCTTCTGGATAAGTGAACAACTAGATGGATAAAAACTGCGCTGGATAACCGGGCTGAGAGAGTAGCAGTTAATGAGTTCCACCCTGCCTGGAGGCCAGTAGCAAGTACCACAAGGGTCTGTCTTGGGACATATCCTGATTAACATCTTTGTCAATAACCTGGAGGAAGTGACAGAGTGCACTCTCGTCAAGTTTGCAGGTGACGCCAAGTTGGGGGACCAGTTGATATGCTCAAGGGCGTGGCTGCCATTCAGATTGATTTAGACAGGCTGGAGGAAAAGGTCAACAGGAGCACTGTGGAACTGAATAAAGACAAAAGCAAAGCCCCGCACCTGGGAAGGAATCACCCCCTGCAACAGTACAGGCTGGGGCTGAGGAGCCCCTCTGCAGAGAGGGACATGGGCTCTTGGTAGACAGCAACGTGTCCTGGTAAGAATTTTCTTTCTGTCTCACTTTCAGGCAGTGTTGTACAAAAGTAGGTGTATTACTATCACTTTAACGGTCGATATATCTGTCAAAAGCATCACTGATGAAAGGCAGTAGATAAACACAAGATACTATATTCACCCATTCTGTGTCACTGCTGCTGCCGCCAATAAACTTCTGTATCTCCTGGCAGTCCTCAGAAGTGCAACAAACACTGTCACAGGAGGCATGCTGTAATGTCCTGCAACTGTTGTGTTGTTCGTCATACATACTGCTAGAAAAGTATGGGAAAAGTAATTACTGAGTCCCCAGTTCCAAATGACAACACCTAGCAAAATTGTAATCAGTAGTTTACAAGACTCTGCGTAGCCATATAATTTCTAATATAACAAGCAACAAAGCAATTTCTGAATTGCTAACTGGTATATAAATGATACGTGCAACTGCTGCCGTGAAACAGTACAGTCAGAAAAAGCACAAAAGAAAAACAGTTCCCTGGTATATCTTGCAGCTATAAAAGCAACCTTGCTGTTTGCCGAAAGGCAAACCAAAGCAAAACGTGAGCTGCTGATGCAGAAGCATACTACAAACAGGTACGGGCGAGTTCAGGTTTTACCACTGTGAGAAGCAAGCAAAAGTGCCATCGCACACCAAGAGATCACCAGTGGGGAAATAACAAGGAGGAGAATTACGTTGATGTCTTCAAGAAGGCACACGGTAGCAGCCAAGTCTGGCATTAACTACAGCCTACAGTTATTTATAGTTTGGTGCCCTGTCCTAAACCACAGGATGACTCCCAGCTGCCTACTTTAAAGATTCTTTGCATCTTTATGCAGTTGCAGTTGCTGCGCTGCACAGAGAAAATGATGGTGAGCAGGACAAAAGAGAGGGTAATGTCTGCGGATGTGCTAAACACTTTTGTCCACAGGAAACCCCAAGTTTGGTTCACCTGACCCTACTCTAAGGAGCAAGAAAGAAGTTTTCCAGACTCTCAAGTGTATACGTGTGTGTACACTGTTGCCTATGACTTCAAGATTCAAAAATGGAAAAGAGCTATCACATCATTGATTTTATCCCCTCACAAAAAACATGCCACACGAGATTGTAATATATATGATCTGCTTCTGAAACTGGTTTTATAACCTGCATCTCTACAGACTTCTAGAATGACGTTCACAACCTAGCAGCCAAGATACAGGAAAACAAAGCAAAAATGACAAACCTTGACAGAACTAATAAAATTGTTAAACCACTGAGGTTCCTTTCCAGAAGAAAGGATTTTTACAACTACTTTGCCTCCAGCCTGGTCTCCAAGTTACACATTTTTTTGTTCAATGTACCTTTATTCCTGGATTAAACAATTCATTCTCTGTTCAGACAAATACATTTAGTGGAGACATAAATCACCAGCCTCACTGTATCACCCAGGCTCACCACACAGCTACCAGACTAGATCTCAAAATAAGGAAAAAGCATTTTGTCAAGTTGCTGAATTCATACAGGGTATTCTTTCATACTCAAATTTGGATGCCATTACCCACAATGGCTAGTAATTTAATTTTGGGGTAGTTTTACTCATCTCAGTAGAAATACCTGCAAAGCAAACATCTAGCATGAATAAGGATATTATAATCCCACACTTTAAGAGATTTCTCTATTTGAATGTTCTAATTTTGAAGAATTTAAAATGGAGAAATAAAGAACAGATAAAGTTGAAAAATGTGTTATAAAATGAAATGTGCTTAACTGAGTTTCTACATAGAGAAGTTCTACATATAAGGAATGGTAATAAAAGGGACCATGCAGTGGTCCAAGTTACAGTTCAGTTTATTTTTGGTTATCACTCATAAAGCACTGTGGGGAAAAAATGTTGTGTGTGATCTTTATAATAAATTTTTTCTCATTGCAATTTTTAGGATAATACCAGTATTATCCTATATAAGATTAGCTGCATTGTAGGGCTACTGAGAGGAAGAATCAAGTAATTTGAGGAGGAATTATTACAATTACATGTATTTTTCAGCATTTGTTAAGCCTGTTTACTGCTCTGCACCTTGAGCAGCAGTTGTCTGGTTGCTTTCATTTTCTGGCTTGGTACAAATTGAAGAAGTAAGCAGAAGGGTTCATTTGCAATTAAAAAAAAATTCTCTCTGCTTTAGGCTCGAAGAAAAAAATCTTTCTCTTCATGTTAGGTTTTGCAAATGTTTCTTTCCCCAAAGTATAACTTCTCCTAACAATTCAAATCCCAAACTTGGAAATGGTAATACGTTATTTATATATGCCAACCAAAAGTGTTTAAAAGATACACAGAAAATGTATAAAAACAAAAGGCCAGTTCCATAAAGGAATAACTAAATTCCTATTTAGTTGATTAACTCTCATTGATGTCGGAGGCTTAGGCATCAAAATACCTTTGCAGGTCTGGGTTATAGATTGATTTTGGCTACCAATGTTATTAGACTTGTCTGCTGCATAAAAGTGTCTGCAAGAAAGCAGCCACTAAATATTAGGAGAAAACAACTGATCTGATTGCTTACACTGAAGTCTTTATTTATGACTAATTCAGATAAATTTTTCCTATGCATTTTGCTTTTTTCGAGGACATTAAGGATCAATTTAGAGGCAGGCTTAGGAAACAGGGCACAGTAAGCCAAGAGATTTGACTGTTGGCAGTGACAGCTGTGTCAGAAACTAATAATATTGCCTGCTAGCTAGTTCAAAGATCTGGATGAGCTATGTAATAGGAAAGGTTAAAGAATATTCTGTTTTTCAGAGAAAGGAAATATCTCCTCCGACTACTTCAAAAGAATTAGTGTGTAACCCCCTTCCGGAAAATGTGTAAGCAGTCATACTGAGCTGTGTAAAGCCCTGGGGACATCTCAGCTTAACGTGAATCATGGCTTAGGAAAAAAAGTGGCGAGAAGAATGACTAGCCAAAACAAGCATGACAAAAGGCATGCTTTACCACTATGCTTTCATTATTTGGAAGCGGAGATCTCACCTATCGAATAGGAGGCACTACTTACATCTTGGAGAACGTAATGTGAACTTACTATTTCACAGAAGGTATGCAAGACGCAGACTGTCCCCCGTAACACTTGCAGTCTGAAACCTTAATCAAGTATCTACATTTTTAGAAGTTTATCTGGATTAGACTTAAACTTGAAGCCACCTAAGATTTGCCACTCATATGACAAATCCTTTGACTTTCCTTTCTTTCACCCCCCTGCAACTTTCCTGCAGAATTTCAATGCCTGTGAGAGAGCGGCGACACCGTCACTTTATCCACGAAAACAGTGCAGTTAAGTCTGAGTAAAATCAGTCTTTCTGCCAGTGGGCTCTAATTCTGTCCTGAAGGAATCATAAAACACTGTAATGGCAATAGTGGCTCAGYGATGAAATTCACAGCATCAGCATCTGCAAGAAATAGCCTGAGATCCTCAAGTTTATTTGGCATTTACCAAGAAAAGCCACTCTTGATTACCATTCATCCAYGTTGCATTTGGGACAGTGATCTAAAGATTTAAGGAACACATTAAGTTATGCTTTGCTGTCTGCTATTCTCAGTCTGCCACGCTGTTCTGGCATTGGAAATGCTGACTGTCTTGATTTAAATGTCATCTGCATCTGGGTCAAGTGTAAATAAAAGATGCATCTAGGAACGAGCGTATGACTTGCACACCTCTAGCTTCTGATACTGCCAGTCGACAGGAGCTGAAAAGCTGAGCTGCCAGAGGTATTAAGAGTAGCCATTTGTTTGGGAAAGGAGACTCTCACTCACTCTTACTCTTCTCATTCCTCTGGGTCGTTTAAAAACTGCGACATATTTGATCCAAAATAATCAGTGAAGCAGAGAACAAATGCCATCAACTTCCAAGGGGCGTAATACAACAAAGATCTACTTTGAGACCCTCTAGGGAAATGGAACATTTCACTAGGCCTTTCTAGTGCATTTTCTAACAAAACTCTGCATGCTCTTCTTCTCAAAATAGGCTTTTGGATATCATGAGGCCCTGACTAAGAAGACAGCCCCGACCATTATACCAATAGCAAAAGGGAACCTGCAAGAGTTCTGAATTCACACTAGCTAAGCGGTCAAAAGCCAAAATGAAGCAGCTACCAAAATGTTTCATAGACACAAAATACATCATGGGCTGTTTGAATCCCCCTATCTTTTGTAAAAAATATCACAAGGACAGTACCTTCAACAATATACTCTATCTGGTGCTAGCTAGAAATCTGAAATGAAATCCTATTAACCATTTTTTACATCTCTGCAAACCCACTGACTTCTATCTCTTTCATTCATCTGACTTCCCCAAAGCTGGCTGGATATCACAACAAGCAGAAGCTGGTTTATTCTCCTTAAATACTTAAACCCATTTCCATTCTGGCCTTCAAAGTTCCCCAAGGTACAATTTGATCTGTTAAAAAAAAAGAGCATCAGCTTTTTTCTTTATTGCTTATTCATGTTTCCCACTTTGCAGTAATTCAGCATGGTAAACAAACAGCCTCTCTGTTATGTGCTGGTTTGAGTTCCAATTTTGGCAGTTTTGTAAACTAAAGTTTTACACTCCCACCATAGTTAGGATAACTTCATTCCCTAATGGATACTTAGCACATCTAATTACTCTATTTTTGAGCTACAAACACTGCTGAAAAATGTCTCTGTTCTTTCATTTCAGGAGCTTTCCAGCTGCAACATTTTCTACTGAATAAAACATTTTCAGCGAATTTGCCCATAAATAATACAGCACAAAGACCAATGTAGTCCCAACTGTACATAACAACCTCAGAATGCCACTGAGGCTTTTCTAGTGACACCATCATAAACTGCAAGGAAAAGCTGGAGATGTGTTAAATTATAGCTTGGGCATTTTTTATCCTTTCTTTATACATGATGAGAAAACTCAGACACTTTTCATAGTAATTTGAACATTTTTTCTGGATCACTTCAAAACCAGAAAGGATATAATTTCAAAGCAGGATGCAGAGGCACATTGCATATTTGTAAGGACAAGCTGAATGACTGAAAATATGGGCACAAGTTCATCATTCTTTATTTTGCATGTACAAATGCTCGTGTTGTTTCCTCACACTCCTTAGTCAAACGTAAGGCTTATTAAACTTTAAAAAAAAAACAACAAAAAACCTCAAGATCAATGCTGACAAACATTGACAAAGAATTTCATTTTACCCCCTATAAATTGTGAAGTGATTGTAACTGGGAGAGCCCAGTCAAACAGTTCAGTTGTGTGAAAATACCCCTGCAGCACTCCATGATCTCAAAGTCTGTTATTCAGATCTCAAAAGAAAATGGTAACTCAATTTAACTGGTAATACAACTGTGACAGAGGAATGATTTTATTTAGTGATTTTAGCCTGTTTTACATGTCTCTGTCTCAGAGTGCACAGCCCTCAAGTAGATGACAATGCTGGGGTTGTTAGCCCAGAAAGGAAAGATAACAACCATAGACGCTTCATTTTCAGTCGAGACCAAATAAGGGCTGGTGCTGCCAGGGCTGAAGACAACAGCAGTTTGGGCTCTGGGATACCAACTCCTTCTCCCTCACCGAAGGAACAGGGAGGAAGAGAAAGGGTTTAGAAAGTGCAAGAGGATGCTCCTAACTGAGGGGTAACTGTGCACTCAAAACAAGGGGCTGCTTCTGCTCTTGGATCTGAACTTGGATAAAAATGAGTGTAGGCCAAACGGACCCAAGGACTGGCCCTTGGGCTTCCAATTGCAAATAAAATCTGGCTTCTACTACAGAAACGTACTTGTCCATGTGCTGTTAAAGCCTGGATTGGTTTTAGTATGTAGACAAGACCTTAGGTGATGATACTCAGAAGACAGGCACTTGAACCAACTAGAGTGAAAACTTAATTTCTCCTAAGTTCAGCACTGAGTCTGAGCTGAAGATCAGGTTCTTATCCTTCTAGAGGAATAAACACAGCAGAGTGTGCATCTCCTTTTTAAGGCCACTCTCTCCTTTTTTGCAAAGAAGGATTTACAGGAAAGACACAACTTTGTCACTCTCTTTCATGCACGTGTAGCCTCAAGATCAAAGGCCTGCTAAGGAAAAACACTCTTTGGAGAGCTTGGCTAGCTACTGCTTTAATCTATTTGACAGTCTCTGTTTTGATATAAGTTTTTTTTTTTTTCTTTGGGGGGGTAAGAGGGCCACTGGGGAGGTGGGAGAGAGGGTGACTCAAAAAGGGAAACAAAAGGGCAGAAGGAATGGGTAGGAGACCCTGGAAAAGTTCCTGTGGTATACAGAGATGAAAAGACCTTGAAAAAAAGAATTGGAAGGTCTGACAAAAACGGTTAACCATAAAAGAAACACGAGAAGACACGGACAATATGTTAGGGAGACATGGAGCAAAAGAACCAATAGACAGAAGAAAGAGAACAAGGTGATCAGATAATGGGGTGAAAAAACAGCTGGGAGTGGAGAGAAGATGACTGGTCAGTGAATTTCTTATTGTTCATTGCTATTAGCACATGTTTTGCTGTGGCAAGAAAAGATGAATTCAGCTTCAGGCTCCCCCAAAACAGAAGCAGCCATGGACAGTTCCTGATCAAAGCGTCAGAGCACCAGATCTTTGGGCTGCATCTGAATGGAAAACATAGCTTGAGAACACACAGCAGCTATTTGTACTTTCCCATTTCAAATATTGATCTACTGGTTCTCAAACTCAATTGCTTCTTTCAAGATATGTAGATATATGTGTATACATATACGTATCTATATTTGTTTATATAGATACACACAAAAACGTGTCACAGAAGAATAATTAGCTAGCAGAGGCCAGCAGTTCTGATTGATTCCAAAGACACTGTGTCTCCAGGGAGACTGGAAGTCTATGGTATATCATTATTTTGTTAGTTCCCAAGCTGATTCTCAGGAGGAGGAGGAGGAAAGTCCCCCCCACCTTTTCACACATTTAAGCAGTACATTCATGCCCCTCCACATGTATACGTGCACACTCATTTCCCTCAATTCAGTCTTTAGTGACTTACTGGATGGAGTTCTCTATGCGAGTGATGGTGAGGAAAGCTGCTAGGTTTGCTGTGTAGGACGAGATAACAATCAAAGCAAAAAGCCACCAAGCCCCCATCATCAGTCGGGTCGCCAGTGTTGTGTATGGCACTTCTCCTCCTGTGGGAAAGAAGGAAAATCAGAGTTTTCATTTGACAGAAGGAAACCCAAATCTTCACTGTGCATGCCTTGCTCAGGAGAACTTGGCTTCAAGGTTAGYAGGCTACTGCCTCAGTAAACTGGGCAGGACTTCAAGTCACACTTTCTATGCAACAAAAAGTACTGGAAGAGACCCACACTGCCAGCCTTCATTACTTTATTTAATCTCTTCTGCTATACCGTCTTTAATTGCAATTCATCTGCCAGTCCAGTCCAGTAATGGAAATAGACCTCAAGATCTCAGAACCTAATGAGCAAATGTAAATTCTTATGATATTCTTTCCTTAAAGATTTTATTTATCAACTTTAATTAAAGTTTTTCTTGCATTCTTGAGAACATGAAGTTACCTGTCACCCCCCTCTCTCTCAAGCAAAATTCAATTATTTTTCACACTTCTATAGGCAGGTGGGTGTGCTGGTAACAGCCATATGTACATGTACAACTTGCTGGAAGTGAACTTGGATATGCAAAAAATTTGCATGTGCTGAARAAGAACATAAAATTATTTGTATTCCCATTGTTGCTTATTTAAATTCAACTGTCATGCAAACAAAACATTAGCAGCTACTAAATCCACCTATGCTTTCGTGGCTCACAGAAACTGAGTTGCACTCTACTGCTAGCGTGAGCACGCMATGTGTTCCAGAGCTCAGTTTAGCAAGCCATAAAAAGCACCATATTTTATTCAAATAGCTGCCCCCAAACCACAGTAGGCTGGAGTTTTTAAAAGAAGTCTTTCCTCATTTTGTTATACCAGCTTCATTTAAAAACATACACACCATAGATTCTTAGATGAAGGAAAACTCATTGTTTTAAAAATACTTGTTTTGTTCTTAGTCTACGTTTTGTCAAAGCTACAAGTAACCAAGCGGGACAGGTGAATGCAGCAGGCAATCACAGTCAACTGCTTAAGATGTTCATCTTCTCTCTTTCCCCCTACACTCAGCACTTGGAAAAGTGGTCATTATTTTGAGGGAGATTTCCCAGATGCAAAATCACAGGTCTCACTTGCTTCAGAAACTACTGGTCTAAGAAGGGCATGGTATCTGGAATTTTCAAAAGCAAAAGCAGTTTGTTACAAATTCAACCACCCATAAATATTTAGTGCTGCATTTTCACTTATGTAAAAACTCCTTTACGTTTCCCCGGCAAGTAGGTTTAATGGGAATACAAATTACAATTATTCCCATTCTAAGTATAAATAAAAGCATCTTCAGTTATAAATGCAAACTATCTAGACTTTTACTTAATACTTGAATATGAGAGACCACCTTACTATTTTGTTCAAAGTTTGTCCTACCTAAACAAAGTATTGGGAGCTCTGCACTACCATACACTGAACAAATTTGAAGCTTTCATTCTACTACACTAATGTGGAGCTGTGCTGTATGTAAAATGACTGTAAGTGACTCCATTTATAATTTTGGTATATAGATATTCAGATCTTCTGCCTTTTAAGAATTCCTGTATTAAAAGACAAAATCTGTATTAGACCTGCACAGTCAGAAATAAATTTCCTTCTATTTCCAAGATGCTGTGTAATTATCTGAAATAAGAATCTACTGATCACATCAGGAGATATTATTTCAGTATTAGTATTTTTGAAGATGAATGTGAACTTCCACATCTGAAGATTTGGTTTTCTGTCCAGCATAAATTTTAAATGATTTTTAATAGGATACTTCCACTTTAGAACAGTTTTTGCAATGTCTTTGGAATCTTCCATTTAAAAATGAATTTTAATCAAATGAAAAGAGCAGACAGCTTTATCAACTTAACCCAATGGGCTGTTTCTCCTTCTAACTTTCAGGTGCCAATCCAGCAGATAATCTTTGTATTAAATTGAAATGGCTGGAACAGAAAAGGAGAAGCCAACAACCTCTTGGGCATCCTTGCAGTTTCAWTTTTCAGCTTCATGAATAAAATGGTAAATTCCCACCGTTTTTTTTTATTGAAGTGAAATCGCAAAAAAGAGAGGGCCATTGAAAGTCACACACCGACCTTCTGGGCACAACTCAAGTTCTCAACCAAGGATGATGCTCAACAAGTGTTCACAGAGGCCACCATACAAACTTGCAGCCACAGCACTCTCCTACTGCTCAAATGCGGTCATTTTCTCACACATCTGTAACTATCCCCACCATTCACTGTTACCTTTTCTATGCTAAAACCCATGTTAACAATAAGCCTTTATATAACTATGAATGGTGTTCATCCCAAAGTGTCTTTAGTTCACCCAGCTGTTTGTGAAGAAGTCCTGTTTTCTATTCACAGTCACATCTCATACCATCAGCAGTCAATAAATGGAGTTTGAGGACCAAGCACAGCATACAACCACAAGCACAGAAAATACATTCCAAAATAATTCCGCACTCCTGGTCCCACTCAGAAGCCTTCCTTTGCACTGATGCTTCTCAAAGTGCCACTTCTAAAGCAGGACCAATACTGCAACTACATAGGCCTGTGATATCTGAGCAGTACAGGCAGGCTACTCYGCCTCTGCCAAAGAAAGATTTAAAAATCAGAGGAGACATCTTTCAGCCATAATATCATTTCTTTGGCATCTATTAGGAGACTTAATGCCATACAGTCTTGTTCTATTGGACTGTTTGCTAAGACACTTCACTTACCATGACAGCCCACCTTATGAAACCTCTTCACTCCCTTCCCTGATTTTATTTCTAAGGATAAAACTTCCCAGAGTTTTTTTCTGTCCAAATGAATGCGTTTTCTCAGTGCAGAAGAGCACCGAGGGGCTCAGGAGAACAGCAATCATTGGTTTTCCATTATGGTTACCATGAATAAGAGCTGCAGATCTAAGAGTTGCTGTTGCTAGGTATAAAGTAGTATGCAGAAGGGACATGCATGCACGTAAACCTCCGGGGCTCTGCTTAGAGGAAGCATTTCCAATATCTAGTATGCCTTTCACTTATACGGAGTCCTAATGCATTTGTATGGATCACAGCATATTCAAAGATATGTGGGGACTACACATAAGATAGATATACGCATGCTCACACACAGAGGGTGAGAGGAAGGGGCCAAGAAGAGTGCACATTCTCCTCCTGATGTTGTCTCTCATATCACATCAGTACTGAGCATCTGTTCATGAAACAAATGGAAATTAAAGACGCTCGACAGTCCTGGAGTTGTTTTGCAATTGTAAGAGATGGGCCTGAAATGTATAATCCTCTAGACCTGGCCCTTCCAACACACTGCTACAAGGGTGTAAGGGAGCACAAACCACCAGTACTTGTAGATCATCTGTGTTCTGCCTACAGCTCCCAGTATAATTCAGCCAACACTTCTAATGTATACTAAAATTCATTTAAAAATCTGCCTTTAAATTTTCAGACCACATATTTAGGAATGAAAAGACATTTTCCAAAATAAACTATGCCTAGAAAATAAACTAGTAAAAAGAAATCTCACTGGGAATTTTCTGAAAAGGCTGAATTACCTTAGAAGTGACAGTGAAAGCAATTACTTTCAGTCCTCCCACCCTCATCTAATGCAGCTCCCCTTCATTAATCCTGGCCCAGTTTAATGCTGGCCTATTTCAGCAGGTAGGCTCAGGCTGCAACTTATCTTATTAATTTTTGTTTATTCCTTTTTCCTTGCAAGTGCTTCAAGCTAAATATCATTAGGTGAGGAAAAAAAAAATCATTGTCTTGACAACCCAAACAATATAATGTATAATTACAACAGAYCTAACTATCAGAAAAAAATCACCTTAGAAGATAAAATGTAAACTTACACAATTCCAGTACAGACTTCTAATACCTTTTCAGTCTTTCTCCCTTGTTAACAGTAAGTTTAAAGGTTTCTTCGAGTTAAAAATATAACAGGCTAGGATTATAGGCAAGAAGAAGGAATGAAATCATGAGAAAAATGCCCAAAACAGGGAAAGTGAGGATCAGAGCCTGGTGAGATTTTGGCATTCTGTAACTCTGGACTAAACCTGAATAATTCAAAATGCATAGCTCATTTCTCCAGCCTCCTCCTTTTCAGGGATTTTTCAATTGTTTGTTTCAAGGAAAACTATATTTATCTATACAGTCCAGAACTATGAGTTTGTCAGAAAGAAAATCCTTGTCAACATAAAGAAATGGTGCAATGTTTCCTGCAGAAGCTTGAATTGCAGCTGGCACTTCTGAGCCGAGGCCTGCTGGCAGCCATCTTGCTGAAAAGTGATGCAATTTTGGTCATCAGTCATCCAGACGGTAAACRTGAGATAACATCTCTGTCCAATTTAATATTGATTTAACAACTTCACTGGGAATGTGCAATATTTACAAATTAAATTCATTTGTTCAACAGCTCCAGAAAATCTTTGTTTTTTGCTATCATTAAAGCAAATAGCTTGGCAGCATAGAGACCAGGATGTGAAAACTTGGAACTGAGCTGTAACTAAATTAGCTCCACTGTTTCAACTACCAAGCTAGTTTAGGTAGCTCTGCATGATCCGGCATTGTGCTCACTAGACATTTTTACTGTGGTCAACCGTTCATTTTCTATCCCTCATTTTCCCTCGAGTTTAAATGAGAAGAATAATAGATGTGTTTTGAAGATTAATTATTGAAATGAACTTTCTAAGCAACCACACACAAACTCATAGAGAAGCCATAAAACACCATTAATCTACATCCTGGATTTGAAAACTCTATTAAATAGACTTTTTTTTTTTTTTTTTTTTTTTTTTTTTTTTTTTTTTTTTTTTTTTTTTTTTTGGAGTTGAGAGCTGGACTGAGAGCTGCTGCAGCTTCTCCATACCTGATGAGAGACAGCAGGAAGAGAAGGTTGCGCCTGCGGCCCTTCCTGCAAGAAGGGCACTACTAGGATCCTGACCTGCAATGTCTATTTGTGATAACTGCAGCGGTCAGTGAAATCCCTGAGATTAGGTTCTTATTATAGACAAAACTCAGTTTGTCACCAGTGCTCACCACAAACGCTTCCCAACAGTTCTCACTTCAAGAACAGATTTCAGTTGTCAATCGCTCCGTCAAACATCAGTCACTTAAGTGGACACAGTCTCTGCTAGAGGTCTGCACTGGGCTGAATTTCTGTGTATTATCTGTTTCAGCCAGAAATTTTTTCAGACAGCTTTGAGAATCATGGAAAAGTTATTAATTGTGACTGTTTTCTTGAGAAACTCTAACACTGCCAAACTATGAAGCAGGGATCTTGATTTCGTTGGGAGTAGGCAAGTGAAGAGATAACAGGGTGGGTTATCTGGGGACAGACTTGGGTTTTGCTTTTTCTCACAAAAATTCTGCCCACATCTGGTGAATTATTGGCCTTTGAAAAAAAMCCCCACAAAGGACTGGGAGCTGGCTGCAGTTTAGCCTTTAGCTTGTTAGAACAGTCACATCAATTATGCTGTGCATCTGCAATTTCCATTTGCGCAAATATAAAGTACAGAGTTCTRTTGCAAACAGTTTAGATCAATGAACGTCTTATGTTTTCTTTGTGAAAGGGACATTTAATAGAGAGTGGGTGCGAGGGGAGTAGTTTGTATTAACAAAGAGGCAAAGGCATTTTATATTTTAGCTATTTTTGCCATGTGAAACAATACCTAAAGTTTGACTGATCTCTGTTATCTTTACAAAACTCTGCCTAAGCACAGCTCTTCAAAGGCAGAATCTTTCAGGGCATTAGTTATCGCTATTGTTCTGTTAAAAACTTCCCCGATAATGTAAAATCTCTCCTGTTTTCAATTGGAAATGTACAATTCAGTATAGGACAAAAAAATACTTTACAGACAATGAAGCCTGTACCTGTTTCTACCAGCTGTGAAATAAGTGCAGCTTGAAAGTTGCTGGAAAATTTCTCATCATGAATTTTTCCTTCCGGTCTTTTCATTTTTCATCCAAACTTTTCCATTCTTCCTTGAACTGCTCAAAGTGCATTAATTTCCATATCAGCTAAGGTGGCATGTCATAAACCTGAGCTTGTATTACTACTCCATTTGCTGAAGTTCACACTGATTGACCGTAGCAGGCATTATGTGTATTCCTCAAGAGGAGAATATGAGTCCTCGAATTGGTGATGCCTTCCAAGCAAGCTTGTAAATCAGCAGCCGTGTTTCCTGGCCTTACAAATATTGGCAGATTGCAGGGGATTGAGAGTAGGAAGGAAGCTAAGCATGARGCAGGGCCAGCAGTCAGATTTCACAAAGTCTGGACAAGTTCAAGGGCCAACCATTGCTTTTATTCACTACACCACCTGTTTCTCCCCTTGCATTTTGTTTTTACCAAAGTGCAGTGATTCTTCAGAAAAGACACACTTCAGATATTTTGTTTCTCACATGAAACATTTCTTCAGTCCTTCTTAAACAGATGGCACTGGACCTAGGTATTGTTATTAGTACTACTGTTAATACTGTGACAATGCTCCAAATCTGTTAGGCAGTAAGTTATATGAGTAACAGATTTTTTGGTTCACCGGGAGCAGTAGGATTGGAAGGGTGATAACCAATTTTCTRCTGAAGTTATTCTGAAAACTTCCACCAACTCTAGCAATTTATTTTCATTAAAATGGTAAATGCCAGAAGTAGTGGGATTTTTCATTGTCAAGATTTTTTCACATATTGTTTTTCTTAAAATAAAAACGAAGTAAATGAGAAACAAAAGCYGCTTCAGAATGGATCTTTGAAATATTTTAAATGTTGAAATATATAGTAATTGACATATTTTCTCCCATTTTCCATAAAAATAATTTAGTAAAGCTAATGCAAATTTATGAAAATGTTGGTATTATCAAATCTTAAAATTAGAAATACTAGAAATATTTGTGAACTCCATGCATTCATCTTCCTAACATACAAGATGATACAGGAGACATTTTCATGTGCAAACTCCATCAGCTTACAGCTCTATGCAGTTTATATCTGGCCCGTACTTTTTGCTGAACACAAATCCTTTATATGTCATCAAACAATGCTCAAGGGACAAAACAAACATTTCCTATCCCTGTCCRTACCGAAAATCTCCTTGCATGTCCTCTGCTATCAGCCGCTAGCAGTATCCTCTCTCCAGGTACTGTTCAGTGTGCATGTGCGTGTGGGGTGGCTGTCAGCAATACRTTTTTAAGTATTTCTCCATGTGCTGATGGTGTTCTTGCATAGAAATGCTTTGGCCTCTTTTTTTCCTGTTATTCCTACAGCCTTCCTTCTTCTCTGGATGACTTTGGGGATAGGGACTACTGTTGTACTCCATGATACATACTAATGCTTTGWATATATATCATTCCAAACCAGATGTTTTTAAGGCAGTATCTTTTGGAAATATCAGATTTCTGTCTATATCCATGAATGGTTTCAAGTTCTCATATCCATATATTAAGATGGAAAAAATACTTGAGCTGGAGATTCAGTTTAGACTTTTTTTCAGTTTTGCATTAGAAATTTGCCAGCTTTCTAAAACCTGCCCAATGTTCCAAAGCTTATTGCAAATCAACAATAATGGTCCTGGAAGCTCCTTAGCAAGCTCTTTTAAAACATTTAGGTGAAATTTGTTCAGACTTGCTGATTTGAGAATGTCTGACATTAGTAGCTGCAATTTAACATCCTCTTGAGTTGCTGTTGAAGTGGAAAGGATTTAATTATCATCATCTGATATGAATACATCATCTGGCTTTTTTCACAAACACAGAACAGAAATATTTATCGCCTTTCCTGCATAACTATTGTCAGTTCTATCACTTTCACCTAGCAATGCACCATTATCATTTAGGTTTATTTTGCTCCTAATAAATTTTTCAAAACCCTCTTTCTTTCTGTTCTTAATTCTGATTTCTTTTTGCGTCCATTTGCTCCCCATATCATTCTTCCTCGAGTGTTTTAGCTTCTTAATTCTTTGCTGCCATCAATGTTACTGTTTCTTTCCATTTGTTTTATATGTGCATTCAAGATGCTTTAGTATGAGCAGCCTGGGACTTGAAACATACATCATTCAGATTGAATTCCCCTATTATAATTCTCATTTTCCCTTCCACATTATAGATACGCACTTACGGAGCCAATCATCCTGTTCTCCAGTGTGATTCAGTGGTCTGCAGCAGCCACTGACTACTACCTCATTTTGTGCTCCAGCCATTAGCCCACCGTCCCACAAGAATTCAAGATCAATTGCTTATAAGTTTTCAATGTCTCAGAAATACCTAATGCCATTTTGACATAGTACCACTCTTTTTCCCACTCCATCTTTCTTAAAGTCATTCATAATATTGCATGTTAGCTTTCCAATCACTTGAATTTTCCTACCAGCTTTCAGTAATGCCACGTAGACCAAATTTATATTCATAAGAGAGTAATTCTAACTGCTTGTTTATTACTCAGATTTTTGGCATTGGTCTATAGGCAGTCAAAGAATATATTCACTTTATCAACTGGGGCCTGATTTTTTTCCCCAATACCTTAATTCTGAACTAAATGACCACTCACTTTTTTTTCCCATTTTTGTTGTTAGCGGAATGACCCCCCGACTAATCTCATCAGACTCACTTTCCCTGGAAGGGGGTTTCATGTCGTCTGGGTGGGAAGCTATGCACCCATTGCTCCCACAGAAGGGAAGCAGCGATCCATCCACAACAGAAAGCTCTCCCTGCTCATTCCCCCCCTTTATGGGACCAGGAGATTTTCTCTCCAAGTTTTTTTTTTTGTAATATCTTGCCTCAAAGAAGATAGCAGTTCACCCTACTGTCCACCCGCCTGCCTGTTTTTTGGATTTGAGTACTGTACCAGGATTATCTGTCTATATTGCATGGCTGGCAGGCTCTACAGTGCAGATGCAAAACTATTTTSTGTATGTGTGCCTCTGCAAAACCCTTTTATGTTTGTTCTATATAACTCTCTCTTTTTTTTTTTTAATTTAACCAGCAGGATCTACACCAATATTTTTTCATTTTCTATGCTGGAAACGCAAATAAACAAACTGAATACTACTTTGATGCATTCAGTTTCCAGYACTCCTTTCTGGAGGTCGCAGACTGCCTCCATTCTGCACTTGTATACAACTGCTTTCTACTTCTGCCTCTGATATTTTTGTGCCATTAGTATTTCTTGCTGCCTGTAACATGCCCTCTGGTGTCAGTTTCTTTCTTTCCTGGACTGGGAATAGTGATGTTTATCAAATTGTTCAAGACGCCCTCCATTTCTCTGATGTTCTTAGCAGCTTTTCCATCCAAACTACATTGTTTTCCCCACTGCAGCTAAAAACTTGTAATTCATACAGAAAAAGTCCTTTTTGTCTCTGGCAAGAAAAAATATACAGCACACTACCACAGTCACCATCACCTTTCCTTCACCAGCCATATCACCGAGTTTAGACTCATGCAGAGTCCCTCTGACAATCCTCCACTTGCTACTCCTGRGCATCTGTTCAGATGTGCCTTTGGCTTACATACCAAGCCTCATTGCTCAGCTCTGTTTCCTCATTAATCGGAGGAGATTATCCACACTGGGATTTCAAACACTGGGCTATATAAAGACCTGTGGCGCTCCACAAAACACTCATCCAGTTGCAGCCCGACGTATCCATCTCATAAATCTGGCCAGAGGCCCTTGATACATACATAACCTGATGGACAAACAAGCAAATAACCAAAAGATGGCCCAGACGACTACTCGCAACCTATTTTGCTTAAAGCACAGGATTCTCGGCTTTGTACTTTGAAACCCTCCTATTGGAAGCTGGAAAATACGCTAGTACCAAGAGAAGGGCTGCTGTTAGCCAGCGCAAAGCATTTCAGTGTGCTGTTGGCTCACTGGTGGGTTACCAACCTAAAAAGCATTTATGAGTTTGAGCCTCTGTTAGTCTCTGTCAAATTATTTTTGTACCTATCTTCAAATACTGGGCTAATCATTTGACTACCAGACACCCTTGCAAAACTCTGCCAAGATACAGCAGGAACTGTCATAGAAATTCTTGATTAAAATTTTGTTTGAAAATTAGTCTACCTGCAAGAGTCTGTCAGACACAGCTATTATCTACATTCTTCCAGTCACTTGTTAATATAGAGTCCCCCCTTTACTTTCTGCCTACGTTTGTACGCATCTCTGTTTTTATACAAAAATCTGAACAGTTTTTAGAAGTTTGGTAAGGTAGAAAAATAATTTGTGACACAATAGCACAACTAAGGCTAAATTAAGAAGGGGCAACCAGATACGACATCCCCTTAGTTAAATGGGAGTTGCACCTGTGTAGGTCAGCTTTAATTAGGGTCTAATTTCTCAGATACTAAACACAGGTTTTCTATATTGTTCACCATTTCCATCTCAAGGGCGAATGGGTCAAAGTCACTTTTAAACCACTTCTAAAATGTGATGAGGCCACGCATGATACAGCCTCAGCACGATTGCGCTCTAACACAACTGTACTGTGTCTGCTCCTACTCCTTAAAGCTGATGCATCAGAAGCTGATGCTTTAAAGAGTTAAACCATTCCATAAACCAAAATCCTATTCATCCTAAGCACAATGATCAGACTTGCAGAGAAGAAAGTCAAAAAGGAAAATAGAGAAAATTTGTGTTTCATGGGAGAAGCAATAGCAAGTTAAAAACCAAAATCCAATCTACTTCATTTAAGTCTGCATTAGACAGAAGTTCAAGCCTTTGATTAAAAAATGAGAACACCACAATAACGAATATTTTTACTTACTTTTTCTGCTCAGGAACTTTGAGATAAAACCCAAACATTTAAACATATACTGAAAGTATAAAAAAGGTCTAATAACTGCATTCCAAAAGAATGGGATCTAATGTGATAATGGAAAATCTAACATCTTTTCAGCTGAGCTGAGATTCCAATTTTCCGCATCACTAGCGATGATAATGTTACACAAACAGCRTTCAATCATTAAATTAATTCCCATTAAATCAAAGTCCTTAAAGGCCAAACAGTCCTTTAATAATTACCTGATTAAAATGATGTTAGCATAACATATTAGTTATCGTATATTTATAATTCCCTTCCCAACAATAAATCGTTTCCTTCCAACCATCTTGCTGAAACTGTGACGATGAGGTAAAAGTTGGGATGGGAAGCACATCATACTACCACACAGCAAATGGCTGTAGTCTTGCTTCTCACAATATCAGTGATACTTCAGCAACATACATACACCTGATTTGCAYTTCTATTACCTAGTATTTACAGCAYGAATCTTCAAGTGCTATGGGAATTAATTCCTGGATGCTTCTGAAGATCTTTTAAACCTAGAACCACAACATAAACTACTACTTTCAGATTTTAGCAAACCCCCAGTGACCAAATTCCATCTTGCTGCAGAATTAGCAAAACATGTTGTTTTCAAYTGAAAAGCAAAATGCATCATACATAGGTGATAAATGTTAGTACAAATAATAGGGTGCAATAATTGAGTGCCAACACACTATGGTGACTGGTGCAATATAATTACACAGAGACAGGGGATAGAGCATACAGTGCTTGTAAGATTGGTAAAATAATTGTGCTTTGAAGTGGTGGAAAATGTATCATAAAAGTACTTTTCATTTTTATCCTCCGCTGTCATAACAAAAGAAGAGTAATGGCTGTAGCCAAAATTTGAAAATGGAGGTGTCTACTTCTATTTACTGAAGTTCCTGGGAGCTCTTAGATGMAGCATTACTGGACTTATACCATTTATATTTAGACGCTGAAATATCATGCAAGGCCTGATATTTGAAAAGAGATCTTTTGACTGCTGTGCCTATGACCAGTTTTGAACCATGAGGCTTGCTGCCCATCTCTAATGTATAGTTTGGCCACAAAAAACCCGTATTGGAGCAGCCGAAATCTACTTTTTTTTTTTTCTTTTCTTCATCAGTACGCTTAGCAGGCTTTCAAATTTAATTTTGGAGTTACCGAATGCAATACCATTCAGTTATATGATGATAAATAATGCTGCAGCAAGTCTCACAATTTCACCAACAGTTATTTGCTCAAAAGAAGCTCCAGCCAGATAATCCTTTGTTACCACTTTCACAACTTAGGACAACAATTTTATATGATGTAATTATAAGCACAGGCTCATGCAGACTAGAGCACAAAGCGGGCATGTAACAAACCCAAGGACAATTTCCAGGGACCCTCCTCTATAGAATATTGATGCCCAAGTTCAAGATTGCACCTGATYGCATGGCTGTATAGACACCCTATTTGCAGCTACTGAGAATGCATCAAAATGATATGCACTGGCTATTATTTTAGAGCACATTGTCACCTGATCTTAACAAATATCCTTGCACGCTGGCAACMTTCTGATTAAATTTCAAGAGATGCAAGAGATGCAATTTCAAGAGACCCAATCTCCCTATCGCTAACGGTTGGATAGAAATGCTCTAAAGCCTCAATCACCCACAATTATCATCTACGGTACGTATTCATAAGTGGCTAAGAAACTAACTGTCACATACAGTTTATGTAGTGGCAGCCTTGCCACAGACTACTGACAGTGTTATATGCAGTACCTTCCGGGATGGTAAAAAGGATTGTACACAATGAACTGAAAATAGGCCATCTGTACATATAATTAACATTAAACTGAACAATGTCATTAACGAGGTATTGAAGTGCTGCTTTATCTAAGAGCTTGTCAGGGAGGACATTATGAACACGAGGGAGAGAGAATCCCCTTTGGCTGAAACCAAACAACTATGAACCAAGCAAAACAAAAGACAATTCAGTGAGAGCATAAGGACAAACAACAATTTCAGTAAAGACTCCACGTTTTTTTGACAGTTACCTTTTCCCATCATCACTATTATTAATATTATTATTTCTACCTCTACACAGCTCTGTGACTCCAAATTTTGGGGGCGAAGGGAATTTAAAAAAGATAACATACTGAATGATAGTTTTTTGCTTGAGCTTTCAAAGTATTATGAAATACTGTACAAATCTGTTCTTACAGGATTTCCAAGCATCCACCATCACAGAGTGGCACCCGAATACTTCAGAAGCAAGTGAATTGGACACATCTTAGACACATTAGTTCAGTTTTCAGGTCACTAATTCTGGTTATCCTTTAATTTTCAGAGTGCTTATCTGCACTGAACTCCTAACCTTATAGAATTCAATCATCACTAATGCAGAAGCTCTAATTATGCTCCTAAATAATACATTTTAAAATTTAGACCAAAATTCCACCTTAAGTACATCCTGTAATGTTGCTATCAAAGAGATCTCTAAAACTCAGATGACCTGAAGTAATACTACGATAGTTCGTAGTGAACAGAGGAAAGAAGAAAACTCTCATCCTTTTAAGTTTCAATGAGAATAATGCTGTAATGTCATTTATTGACAGAAAACACTAATACAAACACTTATGTTTCAAGGTTGAATAACCTGCTTTTTACTGTGAATCAGCTATCACTTTACTTAAGACCATGAGCCAAATATGTTGGAAATGAAAAATAACCTTAAAAATGACTTTACTGGATAGTGAGGGTTTTCCTCCTTGGGGATAGATACAGAAATGAAAGAAGCTATTGTCAGAAAGAAATACATGCTTATACTTAGAAAGTGTTTTACTAGCAAGTACATCTAGGCATGAACAACTAACACTCCCACTCAACTCTGCAGATTTATTGTCACTGTTCATTAACAGTCACTGTTTGCAGATTTTCTATCCTTCCACTTCACTGTTACCTTTCCTCTCTCCTAGCGTGGCAGGAGCAGAATCTTGAGCCCAAACCACACATATTCCTCCAGCTGAGGTTTTGCCTGGCAGATGAGGTATCACACATTTCTAAACCAGCTCCATTTCACTAACTTTAAAAGCACTGGAAAGGTAAAATCCCACTTTACCATCTCTTCCCCCTACTGACTGCCCATGAAAGAATAAAAATTAAGCAGCACTGGGTTCCTACACTGGGATGCTGCTGTAGTGAAGATAATTCCCTTTATTTGCATGCTGGGAACCTGACAGAGAGGGAGAAAAAAAMCCCCAGCTCTCATTATCCCATATTTGCTGAAACGGGAGTGGAATATCATCTTAGCAATCAGTGAGAGCAACAGGCTGGTTAACGTGATCAAAAGACTCATCTGGTATCATTATGTGCTTCCTTTTAATATTAATTTTGGCCCATTCCTTTTACATGCATTTTAATATTAGAAGAGGGCTGAGAAAGAAACTTAACAGTCGAGGAAGGGAGACTTTTTTGTTGGCAGCTTGAAAACCTCTTTGCCATTCCTGGCTTTACACTTTGCAGACAATTTTCCTGGCACCCACCCACCAGCTGGTGTTATGAAGAAGAGCCGCATGGGTGGATACAGATATGACAGCTGTTGCAGAGGAGGGACTCCCCGCAGACTTGAAAAGCAATGGAAAACTACCAAGGGTTCCCCTCTAAACTCATGTTCGTCTGGCGCCTAGGATATCCTCCAGTGAAAAAGTCCAGTCAGGCTGTAGATGAAGTTGCTGTCACCTGAGCAGAAAGGCAGGATTTTTAATAAAGCTAAAACTTATTTCCTACTTCTTCCCTACCTTAAACAACTGAAATTGCCAACCRAAGCGTAAGCTTCTGTGTAAGAAAATCAAATAGGAGGACAAGGAAGGCTGGCCTGAAGGTGTAGCCTCTTCAGCTTTGGAACATCTTTTGCAGACAAAAATATGGGTTAAAAGGCTTTTTAATGCAAGAAATATCCAACTGCTGGCTAAATTATTCTCTCTCATTTCCTCAATTAAATATGTATTATACACAGCTGAACTCTGAAAAGAGAAAACTGATTACTTAATCCAAATCTAACATTCCATCTTTGAATTGCATGTAGTATATAGAAATATTACAAATATAGCAATTAAACAACTGTTCTGAATAAATATTTACCTTATTATACTTCTAAAAAAAGCAGAAAGATGGATAGATGCATCAGGCATCCAACTGTACTTTTCCTCCTGTTTTACTTGGTCTTGATCAGCATTTATACTATAGCCAGACAGACGTTACCTTCGCACGGTCAATTAATCAGGCTTGGAGCTAGTCCTAGGGGAAGAAAGGGTTTTTGGGGCTTTCACACCACCATTCATTCTCCACCTCCTCACAGAAGGTGTGTCAGACACAACATCTCTAAATATACTGCCTCACGTACCCAACACTATTACTCAAAAAAAGCAGGTGCACACAAGATACAGAAATCCATTAATTTAGGCTCCTCTGAGGACTGCCTGAGTCTTAACTTCAATTTAGAAAAAAATCCAGACATATCCCCTGGCAGTTTAATGCTAGTGATATCAAACTACTGCAAACAAATGCCCATACTACCAAACATTTTACTTGGAGTGTGGTTATTCCTTGGAATTGCTTCTTCAAAAAGAGATGATAAAATAAATCTCTGAAAGTGGCATGCACACAAAGCTACACCCAATGTTTGCATAGTGTATTGTGCATATGGCAATAATTCTTGGTATATTTTGAAAGTTTATAAATCACTTGTGGTTTCCAAACACATTAGACACATACGATACATTGCCAAAATTTAGTTACGTTTTGATGTGGTCAACAGAGCCAGCCCAAACCATTAAGACATCTGGAAAATGTGTATGGGTACCACAGGACTGCAGTTCCTCTTTTTGTGTGATGACATTAYGAAGATACATGCACATACAAATACATACACCTAGATTTAGTACAACAAAATGAGAATTTTGAGATTTCATGTTTCGAGGTAGAATTATAAAGTCACAAATATACCTGCTGGTGATAGAGCAGCTTGACAATAACATTTTTATATACACGTATATAAATATATATGTGTGTGTGGGAGGGGAGGGGTATGTGTGCATGTGCACTTTTTAGCTTGACCTTAAAGACTGAGTGAGAAAGACATGGAGATTTGTTTGTTTCCTAATGTGTTTGCTGTCTGGCTTTTATTTTCCTAGCTTAGTAGTGAGTTTTTAAGTGCATTTGAGGCTCAGCAAATCATTCCTCTTGTCACGGGAACGTGTCAAGACCTGGCATAAGTCGGAAAAGCAATCAAAATTAATATTAATTAATAAGAGTGACATTTAAATCTTCCTTTCTATGAAGATATAAAACGTGTTTACGAAGGAAAGTAATATATAATAATATCTCCATTTTACAACTGAGAACTGGGACACAAGATATTAAATGAAGTTTCTATGGTCAGCCAGCAGATCAGATGCAGAGTTCAAATTAAGAACTAAGTCTTTGTCCTTAATCCTATACATTGGATAATTTTTTGGTTTGTTAAGCTTAAAAATCATTAGGCTTCACCACTAAATATGACATGTGAGGATATAATTGATTGCTAACACATCTTTTCAAAATGTTTTTAGAGTTTTCATCTGAAAATTAAATGCACAGAGATTGATGTACAGTTAATTAAGAGAAAATGTCACTAAGAAAGAACATTGTTACAGGATAATGGCTTCCTGCTGATAGCGATATGGCAAGAACAAGATAAGTAAGATGGAGTAATTTATTAAGCGACAGCAGACTCCAGGCAGTGCATTTCAGGAGGATTATATCACGCCTTGGGTGGTAACACAAGGAACAGGACTGAGAAGGCTGAGAGGCTTCAGCCATCCGAGAAGTATTATAATGACTTAGAAGTGCCAAGACTTGGAGTCTCTCTCATTGCTCTTAGGAAATATAATTTAAGCAGGGCAAACAGTAAGATTTGCTCATTTACTGGGCATTATGAACATAACTGGCCATTAATGACACCACCGACAGCCAATCAAACCCTTCTGTTTGYGACCGGCATTTTAATCTAATCAAAGCTTAAGGGGATAAAATCTGTGATGCTTCCACATCATTTATTTCATAACCTTGCTACAAGCAAGAGTATTAAGGTGTCTGAACAAAAAAATACTTTTACAGGTAATACCTTAATCACTTGTTATCCTGTGGTCAAACCCTATTTATAAAACAACAATGAATGAAGCTTGTATTGTTGGAATCACTGAGAAGTGATTAAATCTGAATGAGACTGCAATTATAAAGACATTTCCTGTTACAGCAAAAAAATCATCTGCCTGCTTCTCATTCTTACAGACATTTCCAAGGGAAACAGAGCCTTGCATCTTTCCCTAGGTAATATAAAGTCCGAGCCATCCAAGTCCAGAAACATCTCTTCAGATCTTACAGAAAAACTCAAAGTCAAATGAATTGTGTGGGATAAGAGATAGGCAAAGTCTTTCTGTTTTAYATTATACACAGAAAATTGCAATTTTCAAAATAGTTTCATTATTTTGTCTACATTCAGTTGAATGCATTAAACTAAGCCAATCACTGTATTCTGAAGCTAAATCTAGGCTCATGTCAGGGAAAAAAAACCCMAAAAAACCCAAATCTCTGGAACATTCCTCTATAAGTTCTTAATATAAAATATGCAGCATTTCGCCTCTCTTGAAAAAAGACATCTATTATACAAAAAGGGTTGGAAGTAACTCTAAATTCTGAACTTCTGTTTCTTAAATCTTTGATTTTCTCTAGTAAGAGCGATAGCAGAGTGCTCTCTAGAGTATTTCCTAAAAAGAGCCCATAAAGTAGTAGGAAGTTAACAGAAAACCTTCAGGAGATTAAACCAGATCCTCAGCAAGTATAAATGAGCATTGCACTACAGCAGCAAGTCGTTCCAGTTTAAATCTGCTACGTTTCTGGCCCAATTTACACTCTGGGACCAATTCTCTGGTTCTCGCTCATATGGCAAGTTTCCAGTATTGGCATGTTCTAATGAGGGCAAGATTTGAGGGAAGAGCAACAATACCAGGGCTGAAGAGAAGGAAAAATGAAGTTGCAGAACAGGAGAAAAATCAAGCAAACCCAAAGAGCTCCAACTGCAATAATAGTAACAAATAATAAATAATAATAATAATATTAATAATGGGCTGTTGAGGAGCAATGGCAATGGGGAGGAGCAGGAGCAGCAGGGCCAGCAGAGCCATCAGTGATAGCAGAGAGGAAGGCTGCTGGAATAGTGAGCCACAGCAGGGCCGGGAGACAGGGAGGGGAAAACCTGTGAGGAGTGAGGAGTGTGGGAAGCCAAAGGAAAATACGGAKAGTGAGAGAGGGAACCCACAAAAAATAAAGCAACGCCACCAAACAGTTCCTGTTGGCACTGAACTGAGGGGGAAGCCTTGAAAACATTTTCTGTCCAGCTGGGTTTGGCAAAAGCTAATTCAGAAAAAAACAAAACACAAAGCTTCTGTCACTCAGATGAGCAAGTGGAAAACGACAAATTCAGAAGCCATGACTAAATTCCAACATAACGGAAATCCTCCACAGTCTGAATCTATTAATTTGCTGCATCTTTAGACATGAATAAACAACTCAAGGATAAAAGACATGTGTTACGAATTCTCATGCCTGGATGAGTAGCATGGAGTCACAAGTATTTGTTTTTAATATAATCCATAGCACTGCATGACCAAGACCACTGAAAAGTCCCTGCCTTTGTAGCAGTCACAGAGTATTGTAGACCCATGCTTTACAGAAATGAGCTTCGATATTCAGCAGTAAGACAAAGTATTCCAATGCACCGGCCAAGTTATTCACAAGCATAATGTGGGAAGGGTTTGTGTACAGAATAAACAAAACACACTTGAGAGACTATACACTTCTACAGGAACTGAGCCTCCCCAGTTATATTTCAGCTCTGTCCTCAGAAGTGTCTCTTCTAATTAAAAAACACATGTATTTTATAGATTTTAAAAAAATGTATCATTACATGCACACACATATCTGGAATGACTGAAAATAAAATTAAAAGGGCAATGTGGTTCCAGGAAAAAAATGTATCTCCACCTCACGGGGTCTCAAAGGCGGTACCTAGGCTGTGTGGTCACTCCAACATGGGGAAAAAGGAAATTGAAAGCAAAGTTCAAGAGATGAGTTTAGATGATGTAAGGAGCAGTGACATTAAATTATTCAAGCAAGCAGGTGAAGAGATACTCTGCTTAAATTTCATCTCTGGGGATCTGGAACAGGTAGGCATGCCACAAGCCAGTAGCAAGTCAAGCTGGGCTCATCCTGTCATCTTCTGAATCTTCTTTAGTAAAAATATTCTCCAGGCTAGATTTAAGATTCTGTAACACATGAAAGGGTAATAGATCTTTACATCATGTTTCACAGTCTACCTTTGAGAAAACAATTAAAAATACCTAAATTTTGTTACTGAGTATGCCAGGAATTCACAGACCTGCCTTAGAAACTTCCAGACTGGTTTGTGCTGACCCTAGTCTACAGACAATGACACAGTATTTTTCTTTGTTTCAAAAACTGCAAAGGTTAAGATTTGTTAATAGAATTTGATCAGAACATCAGAGAGCCAAGGTTGACAGAAAATACTAATTGACACAACAGACCAAAGCTATCTGTGTCAACTGCAGACTCTTTAGCTATTTCAGAAGAAACAAAAGTTCTCCTTTCTGTTTCAAACAAAATCCTTAAAGAATTATTTGTATTTTTACACCAAAGGCCTCTTTTCTCTTCAGACCTGTGGCAGATCTGGAGCCAACCTCTGCGCTTGCGAATCTTTAGTCTACCTAAAGAAAGAAAAGATGATACTAAAATGCATTCGCTGGCCCCAAACAAAGCATCCAGAACTATCAAAGCACCAGCAATTGCAGGTTCACACCGCTTTGTTTCTCTCAGTGCAGGATATAAAAGCATCTTTGGCTATATGTTTTGATAACAGAAATGAGTACCTTGTCATGTTTTAAATCAGCAGCTGAAAGACTTCTTAAGTGAACCTGACAATCTTTGAAACGTCCCATGCTGCCACACTTAAGATATGCCAATCACAATTAATAGCAACAAATTTGCTATTCCCAAACAAATAAAACCTGCAGATTTTTCTGCTGAATGAAGAGCTGATGAGTGAAAACAGAAGCAAAATTACCACAATAGCCAGTTAGCCTGTCAAAGGAAATTACTTTCATTTGTCTGTATTCACAAGGGTTGGTAAACAATAAAGCTTCAGCTAATACAGTTTTTGGTACGTTCAAATTGAATGTGAAATATAGGACGACATAATAAATGATTCTTTTAACTTTTGCACTGGATTTCTGAGGTGTTCTGAGTCTTTATGTTTAAATTGGTCTGTAAGCTTCATATTTTTTGGTACCAACCCTGTTAAATGTGTGTCATGTTTTTCTTCTAGCAAATTAAGGACTGTCCTTCTGCTTGTCATTTGAAGGAGACACATATCTATAGCTTCCCCTCTCAACAGAAACAAAGGGAACATTTTAAATTATCCTGGTGGATTCCAGGGAGTTGCACTGAAAATCCACTTGGTGGGGCGGTAAGCTCTCTCTCTGTAATAAACACCTCTCACCTTCCAAGTCTGTGAACTTCTTTTTCTCAGGTCCATAACAGTTTTGGTGCTCCCAGCCTGCCACGTCCCACCAGCAGGCTTTACTAATACTGAGCTGCATCTCATGGCCCTCTTCCAATCAGTACAGGGAGCGGGTGCCAATCTCCTTGAGCAAATTCCTTTTCTTTGCTTTTTCCAATATATTCTGCCTTTCTGTCATCTAGTCTCATGTGTTTTCATCTCCTTTATTTCTGGTCTTCATGCTTTATTCAAGGCTTCCCCCCCCTAAGCCTTACTTGGGCACTCTCTTTTACCGATTGGTCAGAAAAACCTTTTCTTTGCAGTCTAACTGAGCATCAGCTGAAGGTCTTCATTGCAGGCTATCATACTGGAATTGGGAAAAGTCAGGGTGCTGGKCTGTCTCTCTTATTTAGAGAGACACAAAGCTAACAGCTCAGATAATTCATGAGACTTAAGTGACTTATTAATCTAGCTTTGCCTCCTTTAAACCTTTGCTAAGCAGTCTCCTAAAAAGTTTTTAGGGACTAATGATGTTGGGAATACAGCAGGGATGATAAGGCTAATACCAAGCAATAACCTACATAAAATCACCTCTCATTCATGCAGTAAAGAAACTAATTCACAAGTTCTAATCTAACAGGCAGACAGATGTAACAAGTCTAGCTCTGTAATGGACCAACTGCTCTTGCACAGTTGGATTCCCTAAACTGTTACAGTGGGAATATTTTGGGCGGAAAGAAAACTTTAAAACTCACATACATTCAAAAAACTCTTGTAGCTCTCAGCTGGCTCTAAAGTCTTTGTATTCTTAAAACAAAACAAAAAACACTTCTCTCTTTTCAGCTTTCCTGAACTGACCATTCCTGCTCAGTGAAAATGGTAATTGCAAAAGTATGGTCTCTAGGTTGATGTGTTTAAAAACATACCCCACCTCTTCTAGAATTTATCCACTTGAGGTTTTTATTCTTTTTTGGGTGGTAGTGTTAATTTAGGTTTTGTTCCCTTCTAGGAATTTTACACTTGATCTTCATGAGTACCTTTAGTTTTTATGGATGTCATTTGGTATTTCCAACAGGGAATAATGTAGTTTCTAAATTATGAAACCTAGTACTACATAAATACAATACTTTTATCTACAGGATTTCATCCAAACTCATGTTAAGATCCAAAAACTATGTTGGACTTTTCAGGCTGCAGTGGCCATGGCTTTTTGTAGAGCAAATGCTCCATTAAATTACAAACATGCATCTCTGCAGTGCCAGTATTGACTGCTGAATGATTACATGCATAAATGCCAGAAGGTATTTGTTTTATTTTGTTGTCATTAGCTAAATCTTCTTCATTCTCATATGAAATTGTGTTTTCTTATTCCATTTTGCATTATTATCCTAATTTGTACATCAGAATATTAAGAGATATATACCACGCCAAGGTCAGTAGTTTGACACCTTTAGGATACGTGGTTAAACCCCTGCCAGAAGAGGCAGACTGCGAAGAACATGGGAATGTAACAGAACTGGGGAATAGCCTCGGTTAAACCAGATGCTAGAGGGGATGGAGAAAGCACACAGGAAGACCTGAGAAGGTTGGCTGAGTCTAAAAATTATATAGGAAAATTGAGATAAACCAGGAGAGGGAAGAAAGAATGACAGACATAGTAACAGTAAGACCATACGGCACCGGTGACTGGTCTAAACTTAGCTCAAAAGACAAATTGCAATATTTTCTGTCTGACTCTGAATGTAGCACTCACATTAGCTATGAATAATTCCCCAGCAGATGATCAAAAATACTCTTTTCCAGTGCAAGAAATCATCTTTCTATAATTAAACAATTACAAAGTAGAACAGGCTAGCACGCAGTGCTCCCAAACTTCTCGCGGTGCCCACACCAGACCACTGGATGCTAGAGCCTTGGAAACCAGATGACATGTGGCTTTACTGCGCTCAGAGTCCTCTGCAGGCTGCGGGAGGGCGGTGGGGAAGAGGAAGGTATCTGTGGCAACAGGGATGATGTATAGGAAGCAGGGACCCCCTTTGCTTCTTACCTTGCTGCACAAAGGATCCGTACACGAACCACATGGAGTTGTAGAGTGTGGTGGAGGTCATGGATCCCATCTGAAGGCGCGGAGGGTTGAGCCAGTTCAAGAGGTAGACCAGGAGCCCAACTAGCAGCACCGTGCCAGCTATGCACGCCCACAGGGAGAGGTCGAACGGCGCCAAGCAGGCAAACATGTCCACTGTCTTCTCAGCCTTCCGAAGCAGCACGCCCACCGAATAGTCCATGTAGCGAGTTGTGAAGTCCACCACATTCTCCCGATCAGGGGTGATGGTTAAGGCAGAGATCCCTATGTCGGCTCTCTGAGGAAAGAGAGAGAGAGCGAACAACGCACATTAACRTGGGCTACGCAAAAGTTTTTTGCTCCACTTTGATTTATAGCAACTAAACTTATCACAGAGAAGGAGATGCCAAGGCCAGTTTCTTAAGCGTGATGGACATGAACTTGGAAACATGACCAAGGGTGGAACAGAATAGCTGTACCATGTATCTTATGTTTCTGTGACCAAACCTGGCTTGGCTGGACTCAGGGACATTAGCTCTCCAAGTTATTATTTTCCAAGAAATCACGGGGAAACTATTTCAAATACAGATAATAGCTGGAGGAAATCTACTTACGGTCATTTTTCTTGGCCTGGCTTATTGAAGTCATCATTGTCATTGTGGCAAAAAGCAGACCTTGTGTACAGCATTTCTACTCAGAGGAAATTAGTTTCCTGACAGAGCCACATGACATCCACCATTTTGATGACATGAGGATCCTGACAAARGGCCACTTCATGACAAAGGGCATTTCAATGGTCCTGAGGGGTTTGGGAGGCTTGAAATTCTGAATAATGTCAACGCTGACTGCAGAGTATTAAGTGCAGAATAGCAAATTTTCCGTACAGTTCCATTACTATTAGATTCCTCTATATTCTCCTGCTAAACAATTATTTTCTATGACAACCTGTCCTGCAAGTATCTTGGACTTGCTTTGTTCCCTTTGCATTTTTTTGTAATTTAAAGAACCCATTTAAGACGAGAAAGAGATGAATAACTTTCCTCGATCTAATCATTCTATTTCACAGCACGTCTGGGTATTAGGTCTTGAGAGACACCAGTTGCAACTACAGCAGGTGCTATTTTACTTTTCACACACACAATTAGAACTGCAGTGAAAACAAGAAARGGTATTTAAAGCAGATGTATTAACACGCCTTACATAAAAAGCCCATATCCTGAATAAAAAGACTATAAATTCTAGATACTTTAATATGAAAAAGAGTACTTAAAATAGTTACAGCTGCTACTAGTTCGATATATTCCCACTTCTGTTCTGACTAGAGCTGTATGTGGTCCTTTGGAAGGGGGYGAGGAGAGAGAGTGCACAAATGCTTGAACTCTCAGTACTGTGTCAATTTTGTTAACTCTCTTGAATTGCTTTCTTTTTGTCCAAAGGAAGGGATTACCACCTCCTTAGAAATGTAATGCGGTATGGCAGCTGAAACTCTGATTATAACTAAATTTACAGATCATCTGTGTTCTTTTAATACTATCTGTCAAATACTCGACAGCCCATGGTACAGTGCACTTAGAATTTGGTTTACATGATGTTACTTTAACTTTCTTTATCTATATTAAAAGTTCACTGGCTTGAGAAAATGGTCAAAGACAGCCAGAGGCCTGATGATTTGGGAAAAAAAGGTGCTTGAAAATATTGATTTGCTTAAAAGCCACGAGTTAGAGCTTTAGCTTTAATTTGTGAGTTAGATCCTATAGTGTCTTAAGAGAAGCYGTGTTGATGTACAGAGCTCAATGTGTGGCTTCATGAATTCACTTCATGTCCCTTTCTAATTTTTTGTGGATGATGATTAAACTGTCCTTTGTCCATAGGCAGCAGCAAAGTCAGAAATCTAACATCCAAGTAAAAACATCATCAGAATTGTCCACAGAAGCATTTGGAAAACCATTTGAATCTCTTTTCTCTGATTACAAAACTTCTAGTCAACAAGTGACTTGAGTGACTCACAATATCTTGTAACAGTTAAGGCATAGATGCAGTGAACAGGTTGCAAATGAGTCATCATCCAAAATGTTTTCCACAAATTGTGAGTATAAACTGATCTTTTTAATAATTTACAAAAGTAAACGTTCAGTTACAAACGTAAAAGTCCAATGCTCTATACTAATAGCTATCAAACAGGAAAATAAGGTTACATTTAATGAACACAGGATTTTTCTGAATGTATATTTGGTGTATACCTAAAAGTGAAACGGGAACTCAGGGTTAAAAGAGGACACATGGAACCACACACTCTGCTAGGTTGTAGACTTGGCCCTTGCTGTTTGACTTTAACTAAGTTATTAACTACCAACAGATCTTAATAAAGTATTTCCTACCTTACTAGTTTATTGTGAGGTGCTATTCAAGTTATATTGGTAAGGTGTTTAAAGATTCTTCACTGAAAAGCAATATACATGACGTAGTAAGGATATATTTACCAAATAATAGATTACTGCAAGACTGATTATCAGCAATTTTTTTAAAGAGAAACATATCTTTCCAAGAAATACATTGAAGGGCATTGYATGAAAAAGCACAGTATGTGGTAGTTATGGAAATATTGCTTCTATYTTATGCCCCTGGGTAAGAGTCTCTCCACAGTGTGATTCCACCCTGGTTATCAGCCAGCTAGGACACAGGAGCAATGCTGCCCTAATGGAAGTGTTCCACTTCCTTTGCCACGTTACAGCAGCAATTGAGATATAATTGTGTCCTGTGATAAGACAGTGGTATTAAAGCCAAAAACAGAAAGGTGAGAGGTAAGTCCTGATTACTCAGTACTTCTGTGTTCAGCTTCTTTTTTTAAATAAAGGATACATTGCACTATTACTATGGATATTCTTACCTTATTAAATCAAATCACACATGCCAGATTACTAGAAAACTGTTTAATGCAAAACTAGGGCCCTTAAATCATACTGCCAAAACTAATACTGTAGAGAAATGTACTACCAGTTGGCACCCAAGTATTTGCCAAAGCATTGCATTGTAGTTGCTTCAATTTTAGCTGCAGTCATTTTTTATCATTAAAAATATTTTGTGTGAGTGGAAGAACAACTATCAGTGATTCTTTTTTAAGTCACATGTACTCAGTAATATATCATTCATGAAATGCGTAATACTGAAATTTGAAGTCAATTCAGGCTTTGGCATTGACTTCGTTGGCTCCAGAATTTAATTAAGAGGATGGTGTYGGCATTCCTGGATACGGTAAAGTCYCTACATTCTTGCCAAACAAGTAGCAATTAACTGGAATGATAAAGTTCAACTTTTAGTGGCACAGATTTTATGGACTGCGTTGTGGACAGAGCAGYGTTGGAGTTGTGAACTGGAGCCACATGCCTAGGCTTAACTTAATAGTTGATCCAGGGAAGGTGAGTGTTCTTAATTATGTACAGAGTCTGTCAACTTGTATCAAAATTGGAAGATGAAAAAATTAAATGCCTGTCATTAACATGTCAAACTGAATCAGAGAAGACATCAGTTTGAAGAAGTCAAGGATCGCTTAGAGCTTCTGAGACAGAGAGGCAAATGCATACAGTTATGTCAATATTTAGATGTAAAGCTGCCAATCTGAATTATAAACACGTAAAACTCTCCACTTACTAAGCTTTCACACTGCCAAAATCAACCAGCTATCATCATCATAGATGTTTGTTTAACAAATTTCTGATGAATGAAACTGTGAATCCTGGAACTGATCAGATGAAAAAAAGTAGAGGGCATTATTTTTCTCTACATAACCAGCTTATGAAGTTGCATTAGCTAACAGCAGGTCTCCCAAGATCATTGTACARCAACGTTACCAGACTCCGAAAACATGAAATAAATGTCCACATGGGTCCGATAGCATTGTTACCCATGTCACAGAATCAGCTAAGCAGTAATATGTAGAAATGCCCCAAATGCCAAAATGCTCTTATACTACTGATTAAGGAAGCACATCTTGTACGCAYGACGTAAAGCAATCTTATGATGAGTCCTGTGGTCATGACCAAGAATCGTAGATTCATTTGTTTTCCTATAAATTGCTCCTAAGAGACCTTTCATTTTATCCTTTTTCACTGTTAAATCAAGTTTCACCAAATGCTGAAAGCAATAAACCACAGTCCCACATGCTATGCAGTTATTAATACAGACATGCAAAAACTAATCACAGAGACACATTTGCTCAAGTTAACTCACATGCCTCCAAATAACTCTCCCTTTCCTCAGCTAYTATTTTCTCTTCTTTTTCCTTCCTGTATGCTTCCTTCCTTCTTTCCTATGCTACTCCCCTTAGGAAGATACATCAAAAGCCTTTCAAGAGCCTTCTACTTTGTCTGCAATTTCTCTTAGAAATGCTTATAGGTGTATTTAGCTTTCCTTTTCTCACTGACCAAAGTGGAATATGGCAGTTGTTTCTAAGTAACATGCTTCTTGGTAGCTTTTATTTGGAAAAAATCATGCCACCTGAGGCAGCACAGTGAAATGTGGGAAATGCGGCTGGTTTTAGGAAGAAAGTGATGATCACACAAAAGTCCTRAGCTTTGCTGGAAAGCCTCACCTCCCCTCTCAGAAGTGACATTGGCCGAGGTATGTTCAGTTTACTTTAAAAGGAGAAGGTGTAGGTAGCATGGGTGTACCTAACGTAATTCTTGACAGTCAAAGAAGGGGAGGGAAGGAAAATTAACTAAAGACGAGCTGTTTTGGTTCTGGAAACACAGCAGGCTGATTCCAGTTCCCATTTTAGCAACCAACAGGGACAGGCATGCCTTGTCTTCGAAGCAGGAACACTGCAAACTTGACATAAGCTTCAGTCTGCAAAGCCAGCTGTGGACCTAGGGCACGTGCTTTGCACTGCTGGGCTTGCACGCTGCACTGGCAACACGAGCAAGGCTGCTGCAAACGAGAGCAGTCCAGGACTGCTCTCAGGGACACCAGGATCTGCGTCAGATCCCAAAGCATGGTGAATCTGGTTAGGGCAGACAGCATAAATTGCTCTTTGAGTTCATTCTTCTTCACCTTTTGAGCTCGTATTTCTCAGAAGATGCAGCACCTGACAGGTCCACGCTCTGTTACAATGACATAGGAGCCTTCTGGGTTGGCACCTGTGAAAYGTATGGTCTAAAAAGTGGTGTAAATCACAGAGTATATGGGCTACTGTTAACTCTCATGACAAAGAAAGAGCACAGTTAAAACTTTCCTGGGAATACTGGAATCCTGTCTGATTCAGAAGAAGTGARAGATGGCTTCAAAATACACGGCTTTGCTTTAACACAGAAATTATGTGCTTGCTACAGCAACTGCCATTTCATACGGTGGATCTTCTGTGGTGGCCACAGGCRTCCTTCTCAATGAGATGCACTCAGAAAGCAGCTATTTTCCATTACACTTGAGCAGGACTTATTTGTAAAAAATACATTGTTCCCAACTCCTTCCTGGCTCACACGCTAACAGGCAAAGAGCACTCCCTCTGTTTCTGAATTTCCTCCACATGTTGGCCAGACTATCATGTAAGCCTTGACTGGGAAAACAAGGAAACACTGTGTTTTAAACAGGTTAGACCTTTAATCTAAAACTATTCTCTGCTCCTTTGCTTCCCCTTACGAAGTTGCCAAGCAAATGGATATTTGAGCTCTGGGAGCAGAACTCGGTTCACAGTAAATAAGAAAGCAGCCTTTCAAGAACAGCTTGYACTTGGTAAGGGGCAGATACATACTGGCTGCTTGCCCAGAGGTTCTCTTTTGCCTTTAGAGAGACAGAAAAAGGGAGAGAAGAATACAATAAACCTCTGCTGTTAATTATAGAAGGGGTAAGGAGCATCCTAAAAAATGATACACTGCCATATTATCAGGGAAACAATTTTTAAATTCCAAATGCAGTTTTGTTAACTCTTTGTGCTTTCTAATTATACAGAAAGATTTCACATCCATCAAAATTCATTTACAGCAAAATTGTAGCAGACTGATAGATCTGTTCCACTCACTGCATCCACTCAGATACAGTGGTTACTGTCTTAAGTGTATTACTAGAGTTACACGAGTCCCTTTCTAGTAAGGAGACAAGAATTACATATATGTTTTCCAGCAAACCATCCGATTTCCTAGTATTTCTGCCTTATGCATCATTCACTTGAAGTAAGCAAAAAATGTTGCAGGCCCTCTCCCATCTCCAGAGTCATCCAGAATTAGGACCCTTCCAGCCTGCGTTACGCAGTGTCCTGAATGATTTGTTGAGAGTAGGGGATAAAAGTGGTTGAAATACAAACAGACAGTTTTGGTGTTAGCCTAAAAATGAGGCAAGGAATTTTTAGTTGTCAAATTTTAGAAAATGCAAGAAAATTTGCTTTTCTAAATGATTCCAGCTTACCCTGTATGATCCATTCCACTTTCTAATTGTACAAGGGTGTAGGGACGTGGCAAAGGCAGCTTGTTATTTCAGTGTACACATACAAACAATGCTGCGTGTACAGCATGGGTGGTTGTATTTCATTCCAGCAGATTTTGTGCTGCTCAAGGATGCAAAATAGGTTAAACTTATTGCTAATTTTATTTTTCATGTCAAACATTGCTTCATTTGCTTATAACCTGTAACCTTGGGTACATCAATTTTCAATTTTAAGGGCTCTTAAATTCCTGTACCCTTTCTTGCTCATTATGTTTAGCATTTGGCAAATATTCTCTGGGGTGTTTTTTTTTTCTAAGATTTTTTCTTTACTGAAAGATCTACTATTCAGTACTTGGCYACCTTTTAGCTCAAGTATTTAATTATTAGATCCTATATCTGACTGCATTGCTCCTTATTCTTTGCTGTGATTGTCAATTAAATTCACCTTCCATAAACAACCAGCAAGTTATTTACATGAATATCTATTGCCGTTATTTGTGGAAAAACAACTAATGTAGGGCTCTATAGCTGTAAAAGCTAGAGCACCTAGAGCAGTAAAAGATGCCTCTACAGGTTAACTAAGAGCAAATAAAATATCTAAGTTCACAGCATGAATGAGACTAGCAGAGTACCATCTGCACAGCCCTTTCTTTCAGTGTCAATGGGAGAAACTGAGAGCAGATGATAAGATGTGAGGAGTGGAAGAAAAGAAAGATATGGCACATTTACTTGGTCTAATTTCTTTATGATAYAATATTGAACATTCAATGTAAAATTAAGTAGACTAAAATGGTTTATTAATTACAGAATAGAGAACATACTACTCTTGATTCATGCATCTACATAATACGTGTTATTGTATATCAATAAAACATTTTCTGTTGATTATATACTTCATGTATTCATCACACCAACATTTTTCTAAGTGCTATACATTATTTATGTAATGTATCACTAATTACTGCAACACCAATTTTTCCTCTTTAGAGCAGCCTCTTCGACTCATTTGTGTCAGGTCTTGCCAGATTAATTAGGATGATGAGCATCCCATTATTTGACTATATTCAGATTTCATACTGCTGAACTTTGGTTGGAAAAAAAAAAAAGACAGCCCTACTTCTTAAATAGTTACCCGAAGGCACTATTTTCAGCTTTTTCTTTATAGCCCARTGCATCTGGGTGCACTATCAGATGCCGCCAGCACAGGCAATGAACAAAATGCTATCAATGAATCATTAAATAAGTTATCAGGTGACGCAAATATGTTGTAGCACATATTATTTAGCTTTATCACATAGATTTATTTATTAAGTTATTAATAACCTTACCTTAAAAACTAGTTCTCCTATCAGTCCATTCCATGATCCATCATCCTGAGGACTTCCATACTTGTGATCTGGTGCAACATAAATTTCGTATTTAAAGCCAAGGTAATTGGCCAAGGCTTCCAACACATCTATTGAGAAGCCCCGATATTTCTTCGGTTTTCCCAGAACATTTTCAGACACCATGACAAATGGCTCTTCCTAAATAGACAAGAAAGGAGGCAACTGTGTTAGCAACACAACTATTTATCACACTGAGCAAAATGTGTGCTATTTTTTTTTCCAAAAGTAAAGTAAGAGCTATTTAAATATGATTTGTTCAAAACTTTCCAACAACACAGTCTCTTGCATTTTGCTGCAAGTTTTGTTATGCATTTATTTCAAAAGAATTATCTCATAGTTCTTATAAGAAATTTTCTTCCCTACTACATATTTCAGAAGTAAATCTTCCATTGTAATATTATAATACTAAATGCTTTTCAGTAATGCTTTCTTTTGCACTTATTTTCAGCATGACAGACACACTTGTATAATGACTATCCATAAATACGAAGGATTCTACAGCGCTGCCATTTTCCACTGACTGCATAACCACTGTATCTGACAAATGCAACAATTAACTAAAGCTTTAAGGAAACAAAAAAAATGGCTAAACCAGCTGTACCTGAAAAAATGACATTTCTCTTGTCCTTCTGCTGTAATATGAATATAAACTGGTTGACTTCATTTTAACTAATTTTGTCTTAAGAGCATCCATTTGATTCGTTTAGGCAGAATCAATTATGTGACTGAAGTTCATCTATAAGAACACGATTGGTGAATATTAAGCTGAAGAGGATGCAATATACATAATAAAGGATACAAATAGACACCAGAATTTGGAACTGGTTCATAAGATTCCACAGACAATATGCTTTTCTTTTACTTTTCCTAAGATCCGTGTTTTCTATATTTTATATTAATATACCTAATAACATTCTGAGAAAGAGAAGATTTTTTGACTAATTTTTAATTTATTTTATCCCCCTCTTTCTTCCTGTTGAGTATTTAATTTCTAAATTTTTCCTTCACACTTTTTAAAAACAAGCTAAATGAGATCATATTTCTGAGCACAAAAACATAATTGCCAATACAAAGAGCTCAATTATGATCTTTTTTTTTACTCTGAGAACCTCGTCTGATCTGATCTACCTAAGTGCAGCAAAAATATCAAATCCCCAAGGAAAAGCTTGAGGGCCTTGTGACACTAAGATATTTTTTGGCAATATTAGGCATTTATTTCCTTAAATCCTTTGCATGGTGCCGTAATTTATGAGTTTATTGGAACAGGCTATTCAGAGATGCAAGAAGTGAGTTCTGTCGGCTATTGCAGAGATATGAAACCACTTCCTGACCACCTCCTCCCAGTCTGCATAATCTGCAAGCATACACAGGAAAACAAAGTTGCTGGCCCAAACTGTAATCATGTCTCCAGAGGTAATTTTAGCTAGTGTTTTAATAATATTTCCTATTACTCTATTACTCAGTTCTTTCGATGACTCTCAAGCCAAATGCACTGTTCACAAATTCAAGCATATTTTTATTTTCTTAGTATACCGTTCTATATAAACAGGAGGAAGGTACTCAGAATATGAAAGCTTCATTTTTAAATGCTCAAGTTAAGATTCCAGAGGATAGTCACACACTGAGGTCAAAGAAACAAGCACGTAACCAGATTCTACTGGCAAAATGTTCTTTTCTGACTTCAGGAAAAAAAAAAAAATCCAAAATCCCCCCCAAAACCAAACCAAACCAACCAAGCAAAAGAAACAGAACAGACAGGTTGACTGTCCATCTAGATACTATTTCCCAGTTGTCAGACAGGTTTTTTTCTTCCAAATTATCCAATATCAGCCAAAAGGAATAAAATGGAGGACAGCAATGAACTTTTAAAGTCATTTTCCAGTGACTGGTTTCCAAGAACATTGAAGAAATTGAGACTTAGTTAATGAAAACCTCTCCTAAATGAAAACACCTTGTGAATTCAGATTTGCTGATCATCTGGATGAGAGATTCCCTACATATAAACTCAAATTACTGGAATAAATAAATGTTTCTACAAAAAGTTTGTAATTTATCAATCTAAGCATACTGTGCACAAAATTCCAAAGACTTGTTTGTACGAAGGGTGTTTCAGAGGCTGATAATTTTCATATTAGAAAGGATTTATTCTTATCACTTCTGAGTTATTAGAAAATAGTTGCACAGAATCTGCATTTTTATTTAGTTAAAAAGCAACTGCTAATTGCAGAACTGATTTAAAACGCAGTTTTCCACAGCTAATTTCAGTCTTTTACTAAGCTATGTAATATGCTTTGCTGTATAGAGATTTACCAAAAAACAATGTCCAGTGTGCTATATGGCTAGTAAAACAGAAATGGTCAAATAGATATATGCAAAGCAGTTAACACTTCTCAATTTCTGCTGAATGCTGGAACAGCAAAATATTTAAGCATACTCCAAACAAAATAAAGCAAAAAAAATCCATCCCYACATTTCTTGCAACTGTTTACAATTCTCAGAAGGCATTGAAAGAGGACAAAAATATTTGTCTTGATTTTTTCCCCCACAAATGCTGCAGGCTGAAACTATGGCAGTTGTCTTTATGTATACTGTGAAGGTGTTTTGGGAGCTCCCAATGGAAAGAGATACATATCCCTACAATATTGATGTGGAAAGTCATTATCTTGATCCTTGAGAAAGTAAAGATTTTAAAAAGAAAATATACAAAACAAAACCAGCCAATACACTTCTCACCTGCTCAACAGAAAAATACTGAGAATGAAAAATAGGCCTGTACAGAATAGGTGGCAAAAACTCACAAGCTGACTAATGAGGCTGCAGGTTACAAACTTCACCTGGCTGCTGAAGCTTCCACTAGACTATGAAAAAATTGAAGAAAATCCTGATACACTTTCTCTCAGAAGCAAGTGGTAATTCAGACCCTATAAGCAGATTCTTCTCCGAGAGGCCGTACTGTCACTATTCTTGGAGTTAGTCAAAACTCACCCGTACAAGTAGGAAGTAAGGGTAGAGGATTTACTTATTTTTACACATACCAGTGGAAATCAGGTGATGATAATATAGAGCTTGGAGCAGTCTAAATTTAAGATTGGTGGATAAAAGGCTGCATTTTATTTTTTATTGCTTTTTCCAACAAGATAAATAGCCAGCACCTTCACCTATAGAGGACCAACATTTTGCCATAAATAAAAGGAAGTAATACAAGGTTTTTAAGTGCTTCAAGAATCTAGAATCCACAAAAATAGAGTGTTGTTGTAGGTTTGATCATATGAAGCAATCCTTTTATATCATTTATAAGGTCAACTAATAAAATTTAAAAAAAAAGTAGACAAGTTTTTGGGCAGAGAAGACCTTTAGGTTTGAAACAGAAGGAACAATACTCAAGCTAAATATCAGAAAAGAACAATGACTCTGACTTAAACTTGATTATGTTAACAATCAGGCAATCTGAGAGAAACAGTGGTTTCTGACTGTRCTACTGAGAGTGGTGATAAAGTCAAGTGATAAATTCAGTCCCTAAAGGAGTGAGGGAGAGAGAAGGATTGCTTGGGAAACGTTCAGGGACCAGTTAACCAGAGGGAGAAAAATATGTTCCTAAACCCAGAGTCTCTATTCAGGATGATTTTTTGTATCCAGAAGAATAGTGACTTTAGAGTCCATTCTCTGATCGAGTTTTTTTTTTTTTTTTCTTTTTTTCTTTTTTAGCTTTTCTATGAAAATTAAGATTAGGAGGTTCTGGTATTTTTGGATTTTTTTTTTTGGGGGGGGGGATAAATTACAGAAAACTCTCCTGAAAGAACAGGAAAAGCATCATTCAAATCTTCAACAGGGCAATCTCRCTAAACATGCGCCAGGAAGGAAAGGCTGCATTCAGCGGCCTGTTTACAGTGACCTGCTGGTCCCAGCCCAGCTGCTAACAATTTGAGCTGCACACCACATCTTCAAGGGATCATCTGAATGAACAAGGCAGATTTGCTCTGTAATAGCAAGGGTGGATTCTGTGACTTTAAGCTGAGGCTTATTTCAGGAAAGAAACYACACGGAGCCGTGATACACTGCTCTGTTACACTCATTTATGAGTCTGTTAGGCTTGTTCTGCTGAAAAAGATGTCTAAAAAAAGCCAGGACCTTTCACAAATGTGACATATTTTCTAAACAGAAAAGCAAAAGCAAAATAAAATGTTTGGGATTATTCTCCATCTTAGCTGAATCCCCTCCTCCCCTTAGCTAAGGGAAAACAACTTCCTAGCAAGGCTGCTATACAGGAATTAATAAGTGAACAAAAAGTTACTGGCTTTTGAGATCAGAGAAACTGATCTCTGTTGGGATTTACAACACGCATCGGGGCTTGACTCTAAAACTGCAGATGGACGGCCTTATGTGCTGCTTCTGTGCTTGGAAGGGCGCTGTGAAATTTGGTAATTAAATGGGTGATTAAAATTCACAAAACATATAAAAATGACCTCTGCATCTACTCGTCAGAATTTTCCGAGCACACTAGGATATAACATTTTAATACTGACTCCATGCGTTCATTAGAAGCAACTCTATTTAGGAACCTAAATCTTCCTTTCTCCTCTAGCAGAGATGGAAGGAGAGAGGAAAAAACTGAGAAAAGAAATGAAGCTCATTTGTGGGTGAGACCGTCAATCCGTACTCAGCACCGGCTGTAAAAACAGGGCACAGGCACACAAAATGATTCACATAGCCCAAGCAGGGCCTCAGCAATCACACGAAGAAAACATTCACAGTGACACTTTAAAACTTCCATCCACCTGCAAATACTGAGAAACTGCTCCCAAATGTGAAATTCGCTCTCGTTATGGGATCTCTCCCTCGGCTTCCAACGGCTGCTGGATGACCAAGCACAGCCATTACAACTGACAAGAAGCACTAAGACGACTCATAAACCACGACCAAAACATTTCCAAGCACACGAAGCTACTGTCTTGTTGCTAGGCAAAATCATCGTTTTCTTGACTTGCAAAAAAATTAAGCTCCTGCTTTTAAATGTTAGCCATTTTGAATTTCTTTCCCCCAAAGATTTCAGTGAAATATCCAGCCCCAAACAATTAATTTCCTCAAGTGCTTTATTGACCGCTGCTTTGAGGATTATATCTGGCTAGGAACAGCGCAGCAGCTTGTTATTTTCAATTGAACAGCAATGTACCTTACTTTATGTTAGAATCAATGATCAAAATTAAATTGAAACATTTAACTTTCTCATTACAGTAATTCTCCCACTAGCAACGGTTATAAAAATTGCTGCAAAATGTAATGCAATCGCCACCCGTTAACAATACTAAAACAAAGATATAGGCTTCAAACCTACAAAAACCTTGGATAATTGAAATACTACGCATTCAATATCCCATTGTGCCAGAGGGCTGGGTAAAAATATTTGCATACAAAGCCGCTGTTGTAGGACTCCCTGTTTTTCAAAGAGAGTGATTAGAAAGTCAGTGGCACTAACAGAAAAATTCCCTTGCCTACAACCGAGAGAGTCAATGTCCTAGAAGCTGAAGACAATACGAAGGGAAGGGGATTTTACATTGGCCCTTATTTGCTACAGTTTTTACGCGTGTGCTTAGTCTCTCGTTTCTAATGACAGTTTTGTTATCAACTTCAATAGGACACGTGCTTGTGCTCAAAGTTATACAGGTGAACAAACAGCGCTTTAAACAATATTTTTTCCAGGAACAGAAGATCAAGCTGTTGCTTCTGGATTTATTCGGCTGTTTGGCCCGGTGCTATTTAGAACAAACAGAGTAAAACCAAAGAAAACGCATCTCCCCTCATCCTGCAATGAGACTAAGGTTTCTTTCAAAGCAATCCATGCCAATGGCCTATTAGGATGCAGCCAAGCTTTGTGTATTGATTTTAATTCACAATAACTTAATGCACCTAATAGCTCTTTCTGAACCATTATAGTTATATGATGCGAATATGGATTGAGATTGGAATCGATTAGAGTGTTTTAGAGTATGTCTAAACAGCTCAGTGCTAGCTTTAACGCAGCCAGCTCAGGTACTGGAATYGGCAAAAGCGTAGTATAGGTGTATTAAGCTGGTGGAGAGACACATTATACTTCTTCCGCTGCCATGCRAGAGCTCCCATTCATAATAAATTCGCATAATGCTTCATGGTGCTGCACTGTCATGCAGTTCACCTCCTTTTCTATCTTGCACAGTGTAGAAGAATAATTATAATCAGGCTAAGAACCTCTTCCTGTTCTAAAGCTAAATTTTCTGTGTGCTCTAGGAGCTATATGAATTGCCCTGGAATGCAAATGTGCCTGCAGAGTGGATGGATGAAGGGTCAATAATAACACGAGAGCTAAGGAGTCCTCAGAGCTAGCCCATGACATATAGATGAGTTAGATCCTACCAGGTTTTGCCTTGCACCCACCTTGCCTTAAAACTGTGGCCCTCAAAGTTTTAAACTGCTTGATACTCGCTCAGCTATTATATAGCACCTACCACTGTAAGAAAATGAATTTAAAATATTAATTGAAAACAGAAGGAGCTGCGATCCCCAGCAGGCTCTGAGATTAAAGCTTGTAAAACAAATGGATCACAGTAGGCACGTGTGGTGTGAATAACTCGAAGGTTCCTGACCTCCCTATTTTAATATAAGCTAGGTAGCTCAAAGGAACATAAAACAGTTATTAAACATAACCTATGCCCTGTCAGTATCAATTTCAATTTGGCCCTTGTACAGGGGTGAGAGGAGAAAGAGGAATGGAAGACAGGCTCTGCCTCTATCGAGAGAGATTATTTTCTGTTATAATAATTACCATTATAATTATTAATATTTTGGGGAAAATCTTATTAGAGTACAGCACCACTTGAGAAAATTCAAGAAGCTATTGGGTTATTTTCAAACAGAAAAACCAAATACATATGCTTGAAGAAAGAGGAAAACAATTAAAAAAAGGGAATGGGAGGATTATGGGGAGGAGACTACACCAAACTGAAATCTGGGAAAGCAAGGAATACCTCATGAAGGCACACGCTGCCACTGATGGGTATGGATAACCCTCAGAAGAGAAGCTGGGCAGAGGGCTGAGAGTAGGAGGCACTACAGGAATCTGATTTTATTCCACCTCTGTGGGTCATYGTTCTGGAGAAGACTGACAAAGAAATGCACAAAACCCACCTCTTCTCTCCGTCCCTTTGCTTTAATGCTGCCAGTTTCTCTGCAGTTATGTTAGACCCAGATTTTTCTTTAAGCACCCAAGTGTATTAAATACACGGATTCTGCACCAAGTGCTTTAAATACACGGATTCTGCATGTAGTCACGGCCTGCATGCATGGAGGGCAAAATTAGTGCAAAAATATGGCCCATAAAATGGCAGAGCAAAGGCTGTGGAGGACTAGAAGGGACCAGCATCCCAACTAGCACAGCATAGAAAGGGTTGGCTTAATTCAGTGTACGGCACTAATATGCAACGTACAAGCTTGCACCCCTGCAGAAAGCTGTGGTGTGATCACAGTCAGGACTAGAAGACATCGGAGAGTAGGAGTAAGTTTTATATGTCAATAGTTTCTGAAACTTTGAATGGAAGCGCAAACTAGAAAAGATGGTGGGCACTATSTGCTGTGCAGGTAAAGTATAGAAAAAGGTGAAGAGGGAGAAAGACACACATTACTCTTCTCTTGACTGCTAATAATAATCACCACCACCACATAATGTGATTACTACCAACTTCTGACCTTAAAGTTTCTATTTTTATGAGCGCATAAGCTAAAAACTAGGCAGTGCAGGGGGAAAAAACTTTTTTAATACGGAGCTAAAATTTCCCAGTGCTATCCACCTTGCTTTCTAAGAATATCTGCCTCAACTTAAATCTGATTTCCTGTCTTATTTTTTGAAATTAAAGTGTATTTGTGAAGAGCATGAGATATCATCATCACCATCCTTAGAACTGCACTGACAGTGCCTGTTTTTTTTTACAATTAAATCATTCCTAACAAGCACATTCATAAAATGAAATATTTACTTAAGAAGCAGCATAAAATGCATTGTACAAAGTATAGGGATAACAACACTCTTACAGTTGCTGCACAGTATACATTTAAAAATATCTAGATAATCTAAAATCTGACTGGAGTATCTAATAAAACTTCCATTCCTCTATGGGCCAGAGTTAGGTCAACCCAAACTGCTTCTGCAAATCCCCTCCCTCGGTTTGTAAATCTCTGTGCATGTTACTATGTCCTTTGATTCCAGTAATACCAATCTATGTCATAAGAGTGAGGATGCATGGCTGGAYGGACAAATGTTAACTTACCTATTCTTAAACACCTCTGACAAAGCAGAGATGAACATTTAATTATTCTTAGCACTAGTAAGTGTAGCAGGCAATGCAAAATCTGAGACTATGAGCTAATCTTGTAATTGGAAACATTTGCTGTAACTATCAATAGTTGATTTTTTTAAAAAAGATTAAGAAAACTTTTAACCAACCAAAGGGCATTTAGCTCCATTCTTAAATTTAAAGATACATTAACTTTTTAGAAGAGTAAAAAGCAATTCATAGTGTCAGCATATAACTTCAGGCTTTTAAAAATCCTCTCTAAGTTAGAAGTGGGCAAAATATTATTTAAAGCTGTAAAAGAGAATATCAAATTTTTTCATCTCAGAATTTCCGTTTCAATAAATGCCCATCCAGAATCATCCCCYGAAATCTCAGTTCAAGTTTCCCCATTGGAAAATCAGCCCTGCGAAAAGACATTCTAACACCGACCGGCTTTTCCATGCTCCCACATAAAGCCAGTCTCATCTTATGTATCCCATACCAAATGACAGCTTTCATGCCAATGACTAGGGTAATGATGAAAAATAGTAAATAGTGAGCCTATTCTGTCATGCATCAGTGCTCCTGATGACTTCATTCATTTGTCAATGAAATGAACACATCTACTACTGTTTCTATAATTTATCGCCATTTCAATGAACATTTTTCTTGAGGTCTTTGTCTATAAAAGATCCTTTCTTTCCAACTCACTTTCAAAGATGGACATGGACTGCAAAGAGGAAGAGAAAACAAAAGGCACAGGTATTTGTTACTGCTTAGGAAATTAGGCATTTTTCACAACCAGCAATGAAATATTTTAAATTTTAAGCTTTAGATATTTTGAAATATTCTACCTACAACATGTGGTATATACAAATACATTACTGAATTATCCTATATAGTGATTTTATAACTGACACTTGACAGACTAACATAACTCACAGCTTTGCTGCCATTCAAGCTCAGGTGCATAAGTGGTCATCAGAGAAGGATCTATCCCTTATGGGTAAAAGGGTAAAATATGTTTGCTTAAAACAAATACTACAAGTAGTGAAGATGATCAAGTAATGGTTCTTACTTTACAACCTCCTATGGCACTTCCACCGGAAATTCACTACAGTGCATGATTATCCAATAGGCCGATAATGTTTATACACACGGCAACACGTAATTTGGTATAATACATGCACTAAAGGTTTTGTAAGAAATTTTAGGCACTGGTGTGTAGAAAGTGCAGCCTGACAGAATGAACAAAGACACATGCAAGTGCAAAGCACTCAACTGTGCATGTGGGAAAAGGGATCAGGACTACCTGAGGAAAAGGAAGGACAAAAAAAACCCACCAAAAAACAAAGACAAGAGGGAGCAGAACAGGAGGAGAAGGTCATTAGCCTTGAGATTCTAATGATTGTACACTGTCACTAATTATTTATTTGGTACTTCTTGAGGTATCCAGTATATAGTCTTGGCTGCAGTTGCTCTTTATTTTACCGTCATTCACTGCTGCTTTTGTCCTGCCATTTTTTCATCCTTTATCATTGCTTGCTGTTTGTTCCTCTGAGTATGCTTCAACACTGTCTTTCTTCATCTCTTTTATGCCTTTCATTTTTCCTACCATTTTGAAACCTGCTCCAGCTTGGAAAGAACTTTTGTTACTTTGTTTAGACCAGTGCTGGAGGTCAAATCTCAAAGACAGTCTCAGCTTCTAAAACCAGGACTTAGCTTCAGATCTTACTTTTCATCTTTTCTCTATCCGAGTGGTCAGTCCAGTAGAAAAAGGGACTGCAAGTGCAGACCAGCTGCCAGCTTTTGTCCCTAAAGGTACTGTCCGCTTTGAGGTATGTTTCTTTCTTAACCTCCACAACACATGCTCATGCATTTAATGCCAACCATCAAGAATTAAACTATTTCACATACAATAACGTTTTCCTTGGTGCCAGTTGTTCTTTTTGCCACGCTTGCCCACCCTGCTGCAAGCTCTTTCAGGATACCATTTCCCATAGCGCYCACCTGGGACCAAGGGTTAGCCAGGTGCCGGTGGTGCACCCGTTCTGCACAGGTAATGCAAGTAATAACCAGGAAAAACAGCACACCTTTGTGTGCATCACGAGGCATAATTCAGTATCACTTGCTATTACTTTTCCTTCCTTCATCCTGCCTGCATTTTCAGATCAATCCAGATGTGAAAATACATGCCACCGCTTGGTAACAACCCTGACAGCTCCCATGCAAAGTCATGCCTTTACTTTCAGAAAACGCTCTGTACTTTTCAGCAAGGCGTTAATTCTTTAAAACAGGCAACTTCAGACTTTTTTCTCCTCCTTTTTCAAACAACAGGGGCTTTTTTAGAAAGATGATTTGCGAATGCCTGCTGGCCTATTCATTGTCGAACAGGCCAAATCTCATTCCATTTCTGATGGCTTACCATTCGTATGAATAATTCATTAATTGCTGCTGCTGCTAAAAACGATATCGTGAGACTATCTGCTGTATTCTAGCTGCCTTTCAATAAAACTGAGCTGTTGAAAATGAGGAGGATAAACTGAAGTAGCAAAAATGGATATCCAGCTAAATTTGTACTTGGACTGTTGTTCATCTAAGATGCACTGAATTTGTTTGGAGTTATTATGCTGACCTTGGCCTGAGCTGTATTTCAGAATCTCGGAATACGTTTTCAAAATTCACCAGCAATTCACTTGAACTTAGAAGTAGCTTGTCAAACATGAAGCTCAGACTTTGGCTGCGTGTGGGGAAGCAGTTGAAGGCAGAGACAGCTGATGTTTAAGACAAAATAAACCTTTTTGAGAAGTGTAGAAAGAATGGTACTATACTAAACCAGATCAGATTAAAAAATTGAATTACATGCATAAAGGCATTATTATAGTTCCTTCCATAATAAACACAAAGAAGGGTATCTTTTTCTATTCAGGCAAAGGAGRGAATTCTCATTAACTTTAGAGGAGCCAGCATTTGTTGCCAAATGAAACCAGAGAGTTCCAGTTTTGGGACATGCTGTACTCTGTCATATATACGTTATGTTGTATCTGCAGACATATAGTCCATAATTATCAAATTTATCTAGGGGAAGGGATTAGTAGGTGGATGCAGATGACGGGAATTGTTTAGTACTAGCTTTTTGAAAGACTATGTTGGGGAAATTAGTCTTAATCATTTATCATTTTCAGACTGCAAAATGTTTCATTTCGTAATAAGTACAATGTAGTGTAACGCAGGTGTTGCAATTTGCCATCTTCTCAAGTCCTACAGCAATTTTAGAACCTATCCCTTTGAACCTGAAGGCATAACAAAATGAAATTGGAAGAGGAGAAGGGCTGCTATGCAGAAAGAGACAAGAGGTTAGAAGCATTAACAGAAAGCAGCTTCTCAAATCACAGTGAAAAAGAATGATTATTCATATTCAAAGTTTTTTTTTTTTTTTTTTTAATTTTAACATAAGCCTTCGTGTTTTCCTGGATCAAGACCATACTGTTAGAAACTTGAAGAATTAATAATAAATAATAATTTATTGTCAATAACAAATCCTTTTACTTTTAACAGAAATATATTGACTTAAATGAACTCAGAGAACGATGGAAAAGAAAGGATAATAAAGATCCCTTAAATAAAGTTGATGGGTGAAATCCCTCCTGCTCTGACACTGAAGATGAAACTCTTATTTGCATCACACGTTAAATACAAATCTCCATTCCTGTCCTAAACAGCAGATATAACACCAGAGGAGTACTGCACTTCTATACATTAGTATGGCCTTGTTTTACCTAAAAAGAGTTCCACTGATTTCAAAGAGACTAAATTTTGGCCCAAACTGTAACTTGATTTTTTCTATTTCACAAAATTAAAGGCTTTATTTTAACAGCAATTTGCCTTTGATAATATTTGCAAAATGAATAGGGCTTATTTTAATTCTAGTCAGTACATTTTTTGATCAAGTTTTTCTAATAAAATTGAACAAATTGAATAATAACTAATAGAGGGATTAAATCCCTAACTTTAAAATGAGACAAAACAAGTACTAATATATTCTTTGTAAGACTTCATTTCCAATGTTATGGCATCCCAAGTATGATTTTACTCAAATCTGAATATTGTATGCATTTACTCATTCATTTTCCAGTAGAGGAACATTGTTTTACCATAGTAATAAGCCATGTGAATAAAGATATGAATCAAGTTGCAATTAGTAAAAAGTAAAGACCACATGCATTTATCCTATAGCAAGATATCGATTTGAGGTCAAAATATGCTAATGACAGGCACATCTTTAATTCTCAGACTAAAATAGGATTTAGAACCCAGCATATCCTCATCAATAACCCTTACTTATGCAAGAGTAGGAAGAGAAATTGCCACAGGGTAAGCACCCTAACTGCTGCTGCATCACCAACAGAAATGGCAACAAAATCTGTGGCTATCCAAAGTACAGCTAGCTAAACTRGAAGAGGTTAGAAATGAGCAGTTTTACATTTCTGGCATCTGCACTGCCCAACTTCTCTTCAGGCTTTTAGTTAGGTGCTTGATTTTCTGCCAGAGTCTGTCTGCCTTTCACTCTTGCACATTAGAGTTTGTGGATGTGGGAAAAATGATATTCCTTCCTGCAGATTTCTGGCATTTGGATGAAAGTACTCATGTTATCATCCAGTCAAGTGAACTGCTGGTGGAAAAATATCATTTCTGGTTCATGAGTTTAAGTATTTGCTTCCTCACTTTAGGCTTACAAAAGCTTACAAAATCCTTGCCTCTGATCTTTGGTGCATAAAATAAAACGAACCTTAGTTTGTAATGTCGTTCACAACCAGTTTTGTCTAGAATCAAAGATCACACTGACCAACCATGCAAAGCTCTACAATTTATGGTTTATGTTATAAAGCCAATATAAATCATTTGCATCTTCCTCATTTATTGCCTTCAGTGCAAGTTATACACAAAACAAGAAGCAGTCAGCAAAATGATAAGCGCTGAATTTTATAACCGTGGTTTTCAGAAGTTGTGCTTGGAAGTTTAAGGTTGTGCTTTAGAACCGACAACAAAACCAAAACACAAATTGCCTCTGTATGCTCACGTCAGCCAGCATTGCAGTGAGGAGACTTAACTGCCATGTGATGTGTACTGAACTTTAAATGCCAGTCTTTTGTTTATTATTAATATAGAATCCTATCAGCATAATTAATTACTTTTTTGTACACTTGTAAGCTACTAAATATTTATAATATAATGACTTGAAACAAGAATACTGTCTGGCAAGCTAACTAAAATGATAACTATAGGGATGAAATTAGAGGAACAAAGTTGGGGGGGGGGAGAGGGGAAGAAGAAGAAGAAGAAGAAGAGTCCAAGACACTAATTTGAATTGATTTTGCTAGACAATGTTCCCAGAACATTTCTGTCACTGGAACGTTATATTGAATCAAATAAAATGTATACCAGGCAAAACACAAAGACCAGATACAGCTGCTTTGATGTTATTTCGAGAACATGCATTTAACATCAAAGCATGAAAAAAATATTGCTTTGTCTTTTGATATGCATTCATTCTTCTTATTTTGTTTTTGTTGTTGTTGTTGGTTTGGGGTCTTTTTTTAAGAAATTTTGGCAGGAAGTCTTCTAGTGTACTAAGAAGTGGAACAGACTGGACAGCTTACAGATAATAGCTTTTAAAGACCCATGAAATAATCAGAGAGGTACCATACCGTTCCACCAGCAGCACTGACGCTCACTCTAGTGATTTCACTTTCCATCCCTAACTGAGCCTTTTCCTTTGCCATGCAGCACCAGCAAGGCAAACCGTGGACTCCACTCTTGACTTTCTCTTTATAAGCAAGCAATCAGGCCATCAGTCGAAGAACGAATAAGGAAAGACACAAGTAGCTATTAAAACTAGAGAAGTAGCTCAATGTAACCTTTACAGATCTGCAACGCTGGGTCATCTCTGTGTTTGGGTGTAGATCCAGAGAGGCTTATACCTCCCATGCGCTTCCCCCTCTCCCCTCTTATCTTTCTCCCTGCCACAACAAACTATGCTCAAGCAGCCAAAAGAAAGGGAAAGAAAGTTTATGACAGGGAATACACCGGCCTCCTACCACAAAATGTGACTCTATTCTGGCAAACACTGTCTTTTTGGTTTTATACAAACAGCTTTGCAGCAGCCACTTAATGCAAGGGGGAAGAAACTGGCTGGAAGAACCAAGARGGGACAGCAGACATTTTACTGAACTAACAGTACTCACCCTAAGCTTATCTTGAATATATTCTGAGTGCAGCAATTTGTGTCAGGCTGCACTCAATTTGGCAAAGTAATTGGAAGGCAGCTACATCTTATGCATCATTTAGAGTCTCAGCTAGGGAACTTTAGCTAACAGGGCACTTGAAGTTACCCTTTTCAGTTCCTATGGTTGTATTATCTAATTTAGTATGTGCCTGCAGAAGAAACAGGTTTTAATGTGTTTAATTCACACCGTGAAATGAACTTCATTGATAAATGATTTTATTCTGTGGAAATTACTCCATTGCTCTGGTATTGACAAGCAGGAATTTGACACTTGAACACTGACTACGTCTTAGTTCTTGGTAACAYGATGTACTTAATGAAAATCCTTTCCAATTACCCTTAGACCAGAAGACGAGGCAAGAGGGAGAAAATGCATTCCTCCCAGCGCAAAACGATCAGCATCTCTGCTTACCAGCACAGTCACCACACGCAGAACCACTCCTCGCATGTTATTCTCCAGCTTTCTGTCTGTTAGGGACCCATTCAGGCCAGTGACAGGATTCCAGCAGCCAAGCTGAAAAAGAAAAGAGGACTCGTTTCCTCATTGCCCATAAAATTTTGCCAGTCATTCCTCTTACGCAGCTTTAAACAGGAACATATGAAATAAACAGAACACCTTCTGGAATCAATGGGATGGAAAGTCAGAGGAGGGTTGGCGCAAAAATTCATCTTTAAATTGCAAATGAAGCAATTAGGGATATCAGCTTGCGATTTTAAATACCAATGTGCAATGGATGACAGCATCAAGGGTTTGGGGGAATATGTATTGCTTTAGGAGAGTTCAGGGAAGACTTCTAAATTAATGAAAAACATTTTAAAAGTAGTATGGCTCTAACAATACTTTTATCTCACTTCCAGTGATACACTAATTGGAGAAATAATAGCTAACATAATTTTAGCATGCTGTCTGCTCCAGCCCATCTTTTCCAGTGGGACTTTGGTGAAAGGAATTCCACTAGTTTTAATTAAAACTTATAGTACTCATTGATAACGAAACAGCAGCGATTTTCAGCCAGGTTAAAAATCCCATTTAAAGATGATTGAGGAAAACACCATTGGATGGGCACACCACAGTACTGAGAAAGGATTGCAAAAGGCAATGCAGAAAAAGGAATTCAACCAATACATACTTTGCACTAGGCCTATCATATTTCTTGGGCTGCTATGGCCAGAGGTTTTTCCTCAGGGCTCTCTCTAGGATTAACTGCCTTTTAATCTGAATTTAGTAAACATCTGTAATTTAGCTTGTCTAAAAATATAATTTGGCTGCATTCTTACATGATGGTAGATRTTTATCTTGGGTACAGAGAAACAGACCAACCAACCGCTCATGGCTTAGCACCACGTACAAACATTACTGACTTCATTTTTGGAATTCATTGGAAAACTCATCTAAGCTGTAAAATTACCACTTTTAAATCCAAAACCCAATGGAAGGACAATGACTGACTTCAGAAGACTTTGGAGCAGAATCCAGTTTAYGGCATATAAGCTAATAGCTTATTAAGACACTCATTACACAACCAGTGGAAAGAGATAAGCACCTCCAGATGCCAGTTCCTGCTCTGAGCCACCTTTGCCACTGACTGTATGAAATCTACAGAGGCAGGCTCGTTTTCTGACTCAGGTATCTAACTTAAGTCTCTAAATCCAGATGGTTTTCATGTCCCCATTTCAATGCACAAGAACTCTTTCTCTGACAAAAACAAGATTAACATCAGTAGGTTACTGCTGAGCCCGGTGGCCTCTACCAAGACTAGTCTTGCAGAGAATTCACCCTTAATCTATGAGAAATAACAGCTGTAAAACATGAAAAACGTTACTGTATGTGGAAACGAAGCCACAGATACGGCAGAGTGCCTGAGCCAGCTGAAGTGGTCTGCCAAAGAAGAGGAGTACCTTCGCTGACTGGGATTGAATGCAACTTTACAGATTATTACGAAAACACTCTTTTAAGGAGACATTTTGAACCTTCATGGGAAAGACCTTTGTATTTAATAATACGTTTCATAGATCTTTTCAAACCAAGACATAACACAATGAACAAACTTCAAGTAAACACATTTAACAACTTAGTAAGTTAACCATTTAAAGTATTTTTTTAAACTCATTCTCTCCTGGCAAAACTCAACCAGAAGAAGGAAGT
>NW_020450905.1:1560933-1585564 GCF_003343035.1 Apteryx rowi | reverse complement strand
GTTGCCCAGAGAGGTTGTGGAGTCTCCTTCTCTGGAGATATTCAAAACCCGCCTGGATGCGATCCTGTGCAATGTACTCCAGGTGACGCTGCTTGAGCAGGGGGGTTGGACTAGATGATCTCCAGAGGTCCCTTCCAACCTCAGCCGTTCTGTGATTCTGTGATTATGTTCCTTTGGCTATTTTAGAGTAGCTTCTAAACTATTTAATTTCAATATATTCCTATCAATTCCCTGAAGATTTCTCCTTAAGAAATGGGTGCCTGAAAAGGTCAAAATCCTCTCTGGGATAGTACAGAGATATGTTTCTCAATAGAAGATGGCCTTAGAAAATTTCGTCATTTCTCTCTGTGGCATTTTCAGAAGTGCTCAGAGCTGTCCTAACTCTTACCATTGTGAAGTTGATTAAGATTTCTTATTGTCAGGGAATGGAGCAAGGCTAATGCCAAACACACCTTTAATTTCAAGTAATAAGTAAATTGGGGATTTACTGGATTCATAACTCCAGCAGAAATCATTGGAATTAGCAATAGAATATGAGAGGAAACTAAAATATAAGATATCATATTCCTATCTTGCAATTACTTATCCTTCTAATAGCTAATTCTAAATAAAAGCAAAAATCACCACCTGCCTTGCTCACTTCACATCCAGATCTGATCACAAAGACCAAGAGCAGGTTACAGGAGACAGTTCTGCTCCTTCAAGCCTCGATCTGGTGTTTCACAGCAGTAGAGATGCTAATATTCACCACCTCACCAAGTCCTCTGGCAACACTTGTCCAACACTTTGAGTTGACTAACCTAATTGCTAAAGTGTGCTACCTACAATAGTGCTGTGAAATGCACTGAATGTTTTTGAAGTGTTTGCACTGCACACAGTGTGTGATAAATTACTGCCATCCTATAAAGCAAAGCATTTGATAAAGCCTACATTTTCTGTATTAAAAATATGGAAAACGGTGCTAAGTTCAGCATAAAAGTACTCTAAATTAATTCAGTGATTGTCATTCTCAGTTACATAAGGAAATTAATTAGAACTTAGATCCAATTAGCATATCCAAATGTGTTGAAAGTCTAATTATCACAGATACTGTACTGCTTTTGCCAAATTTAAAACCCTATGAAGTTTCTGAAGAGCCTTTGTATCCTTTAGAGGTTAAAGTCCATTTCTAATTATGTTCATTAATGTGTACATATTTATATAATTAACTTTTTAGCCAGACCCATTCTACCTTTTTAAGGAAAAAACCCTACCCATAACTGATTGCTGGAAATTTAGCATAGCACTAGTTTTCCTTTGAAAAGGCACATTTTATTTTAAATTACTGCTCATTTAATTCTCAATTCAATTATTCCTTTTATGCAGCATAGTCATGGYGAAGACAAATGTGCAGTCCCATACCAATAAAGTTGATATTGATTTCAAGTAGGGAGCTGCTTACTAATATTAGGTGGAAACAAATCAACTTTTATTGATGACAATTTAAGTGTGTCACTGCAGCAAGAGCAAACGTAACTATTGTTGAAACAGTAAGTGGGGGGGATTGTGAAACTGGAGAGCTACCGCTTCAGCTCTGCCTCTGGCTTAACCAGCTCTGCAAAACATTTGTTGTTTCTGCGTTTGCTTTAATTTTCTTTTGTTCTTCCTCTGATAGCTGAAATGAGGCAATAGATCAAGCAGTAACACAATCTTACATTAATTCTGGTTGATTTGMGTAGAACAATATGGGTGCTGAGAACTGTCTATTTAGCACCATGCTTGTCTTCTTCACACCACGTGAATTTTGTCATTTGAAATGCTTTGCTCTTCAGATGAAGTTTCTTCCATTTACGTTAATGACAGCACTCACTCTGCTGCATTCAGATACAGAATGATGAAGGAGGAAAAGTTGTCAATGTTCTGCTTCCTTTGATACCCAATTTACAATCTCTTTCAGATCATCCCACCTCCCAGGTTGTTATCCCCTCTGCTGTCATTATTTGAATGGTTTGTTGCTCCTATTATGCTGGCAGATCCAACAATTTACCTCCTTTTACAGAGCTGCTTTTCTTCATTAGAAATTTTTGCCAATATGAATTATTCACTGTGGAAGGTCTGTGATTCATAATCGATACTGAAATAGTTAAAATCTTTTTTATGTATATTTGCAATTTCCAGACACCGATTTACATGCAACTTGGAACACAGCAAAATTTATAATGCCTTGAAGATAGAGCTTATTGCCCAATTTTTCCCCTACTTCCATGATCAAACACACAATATAAATACTCCCTATGAAATCAGTGAACTCTACTGAATATCCTAAAGCTTTCACTTTCTCTGGCACAGAGTAAAATGTAGAGTAATACTATGTCAATTAATCGAGAAAAGTACATTGGCACGAATGCCTTGTGTGATCACGGCTGAGGACTATCACACAAAATAAGTAAAAACAGCATACTGCTGTGAATGCATTACTCTTATATAGTGCTTGTCACTACAGGAGATCTCTGAGAGTTTTGTCACTTAAACTAATATAAAAACCATGCAGGAACCAATCCATCCAGCACTGCAATGCAACCACCTCTGAACTCATACTGGATGTACACAGCAACACTACAAAATAGTCAAGAGCAGAAAACACTGTAGAGAAGCTGCAGGGGAAATCCAAAAGATAAAACATCATTACATCTGCAGCTAGAATTGATCAGGACACCAGGACTAGTATCACTGCTCTTTCCTTGATTTTCTCAGCATCTTTAAAAAAAAAAAGAAAAACAAACAACCAAAAAAAAAACCCAACCCCCCCCTCCCCCCCAAGGTCTTGGTTTTACTACTGACAATCCAACAGAACATTCCCAGCACAAAAGCCCTCCAAGGAAGCAGCCTACAGAAACACACAGTTACCTGTTTGCATGAAAACCGGTCACCCACAGAATCACCATTACCTGCAGCACCTATTCGCTCTTTAGAAGTTCCCTTCTCAGTTTGCACCTGGGTCCTACCTGGTTTAAGAAATTACTTTTTCCAAAACATGACTTCAACATCTCTCTTGAAGAAGTGAGCATTAAAAACACCTTGCTCCATTCCAAAATATAATAAACTCAAAAACCTGGAAGAGATGTCATGAAGCTTTCTATTAGACAGCACTCAGCTATGAAATTCTAGACTACCAAGTGTGCAGGGAAGACTCAAAATGGGATACACAACAAAAAAAAAAAATGAAGAAAAACATTTTTTTGGACTCAGCATTTACAAATTTTGCTAGGATACCAGTTTGGACAAAATTCAAGCAGAAGAACATGGAATTGGTTTTGCACAGAATATGTCTGATGCCTCTTGTGAGCAAGCTGGTGTTTGTTACGTCCAGTAGTGACTTGGAAATGACAGGCTAAATCCTAAAAGGAAAGACTATGTCTCACAGAAGAAAAGCCAGAAATGATGWGTTTGAGTTGTCACTTTGATACCCAGGGGTTGGTCAACCAAATGTGCAAAAACTATGATGGCTGGGAGTAAAATGAGGACCTTTGTGCTCCTGGGCTTGATTAAAGGAACAAGGATTGGTTTTGTTCTTCACAGAGATTTCCTAATAACATTGGCTTGTTGAGGTTGGAAAGCTTTCCATGTTTAAAATCTCCCTTCACTGGAGCTTAGGTAGTAGTCAGCAAATAATAAGTTGTTAAAATCAATAGAAAATACCATGTTCAACAAACTAGATAATGTATAGCAGCACTTGTTTCGCCTACATTCYGTGTAGGGAAACCTATATAGTTCTGTGAATTCAGTTAATTATTTTGTACAGTATGTTTTATTGCTTTAATTTGCCTCTAGACGAGAAAGAATGACTTGTCCCTGGACTTGCTCTGCTATTTTCAAGCTATGTTAGAAGAATGTAAATACCCAAGTTTAGTTTTATACTCAGCGATTTGTGGACTATAATAGCATCAATCAAGGTGGTCTGCTTGTTTTATTAGAAGATCATAGACACAAGTGCAAATGACCTAAGTTAGGATTTAATTCCTCAAAGCACATGACATAATAATACTGGGAATGTTTAATAAAATGTGTTGCTTTGGGGACTGCCCAAATTTCCTTTACTTATTGAATAAAAAAGCTAATGGAAAGTTACCTGCTGGTGGCTTTTGTTTGTTTGCCTACCACCTTTTGACCCAGTATTTTCTTGAGATCTGATACACCCAGACTGGTGTGAGGAGTTATAATTGAGTGTTTTAGACTACTGGTAAATGTTGAATATATGAAGCGGGGAAAAAAAAAAGAAACAGCACAGACTGCACAGCTGTTCTCACACTGTGTGCTCCACGCAGGAAGTGTGGCTTAGCACCTAGGCCAAGTTTCCAGAGGAACTCTAATGGTATGATTTGGGGAAAGTACAGTAAATCACCACATCTCAAAGATAATGAACCATGTCCTCAAGCCACTGGTGTCATTCTAATGGTCCCTCACTTTTTTTCTCCCCTTCATCTCTAGCTTGCTTTCTCTATTACTAGTGTTTCTTTCAATTGAAATTCGTGTTTTTAATCCATCATTTCCCACTTCTAAGTGTCTTCTCTTTTATCTTTGGAAAACACCCTTTCTCCTCTTTCTCCAGCAGTCTCTGTCAAGCCAGTACTCTCCCACGGGTTACATAACCTGGTGTTATCTTGCCCTTTCCTGTGTTGGAGTCTCTCTTGACATTTCTCTGTATGCTTTTAGCATACTTTCTTTCCTCTTTGCTTTTCTTTCCCTTAATCTTACCTGCTGTCTCCCGTGTCCCTTTCCTGTCTTGCTCTTTTTTTAGGGCTCTGGATGGTAAGAGGACCTCAGTTCTCTCTTGCTTTCACTTCACCTGACTTTGGTCATCTTTCAAATCACTTTGGGTCCCTCCCTCTTTCTCCTTTAGCCCTTGGATCTCCTTTTCTCTCAGGTAGCCCTCTCTCATAGGAGACTTCCCCTTTTCTTCTCCATCCTCCTCCTGTGTCATGAGGGGGAGAGGACTTAAGAGAATACATTACTCCATGACCCTGTTTCTCATGCTTTCACCTTTCACGTTTATTCGCACCTGTCCCCTGAAATCCTTATGCAACTTTGAGGAAGAGATCCAGAACAAGGAGTAACACGTTTGCTCCTCAGATATTATGACGCAACCTGACTTGCCCATGTATCACTCGGAGTATACAGTGAGCAACAGGAGGTTGGGAAGGCAAGAAGAAGCTTCTTTGAAGGTAGATAATAATTAAGTCTAACACCTACTTTTACAGGATTTTTATAGTTTATGTTACTTTCTAGAGTCCATGTTATCACCTTGTTATACTTTATTAGGCGAGATACATAACATCAAATGATATAAGTAAAGTCTCCGTCCTCCAAAAAAAGAGAAAAAGCAATAATCTTCCCCCAACACACACAGACACACGCATCCTTCCCCATCAGCAGGCAAACTCTCCTTTAGACTATCACTCTTCTTCATACTACCAGAGTAAAAGCTGTGGATATCACTTTAATTTTACATTGAAAACTTGCTCACTGATGTCTGCATTATTCTAGGGAAATTCTAGGGAAGTTCAGGTTTGTATGCAGTTTAAATACAGTCACTTTGATTTTTAATTGCAAATACTTGGCTCCTTTCTCATTAAGCATTTTCACAGTTTAAAAGGATGTCTTTTATCTAAATCATGCAAGCTCAAAAAATAAAAAATAAAATCAGGGTTTATCATTGAACTTTGTCCACTTCATGCTGTGGCACCACTGCATCTCCATGAAATCAAAGAGGAAAGTACCCAAAGTTGCTACATTCAGCTCCTATCAAATCACAATTTATAGGATTTTTGTATTGTAGGAAAACCTTTGATCAAACCTGATCAGTGGTAAACAATGAAAAATACTGTTTTCCAGTGAGTTGTACGAGAACAGGAAACAGCAAACTGTGCACTGCACATTTCCGCTTCTCATCCCTTCCCCAGGATTACGAGAACATTCTTCAATAGACTCTCAGCCTTCTATTCAGCTTAAGAAGGTGCTTTGGGGGGGATTTGATTTTTCAGAAAGGGCTTGATAAAGCAGAACAGCAACAGGAACTGGTTGCACTGTTACAGAGSTCAAAAATTCTGGGGGCAGCACTCCATAAATAAATCAAAATCATAATAGCATAGAACAAAAGCAGCACTATTTCACTTAGAGGGAAACGGGCTTAGGGAACGGGATTCTGAATAAATCCGGTCAAATAAGCTATGTAAATGCATCCTTCAGAGCAGAGTAAATTAGCCTAAGCTGAAAGCTCTGCTTCCACAGCAGACGGCTACCAGCGTCGGGTTACTGAGGCTACCTCCGCACTGCATTGCAGTCAGCGATGTGAGCAGTCRCTCGGAGGAGCACCACAGACGGAAAGGGGGATGAATAATATAGCTACCAAATTAGCAGTCTGGAAGTCCATCCCGGAAGTAGGTCTGCACAGAAAATTGTATATGAGCTTTGTCACTCTCCAAGCTGGGAGGAAAAAGAAAGCTAGCTGTGTAACCACAGCAGCACAGACCTGTGCTTGTTTAAAGAAATCTGTGCTTGTATTAAATAAGGCTGACGAGGAGCAGTGTGTTTAGGTACACACAGGGGCCCGTGAGGCTAAAGAACATCTGGACTAACCTCAGTGACACCTCTTTAACCCTGTTTTTCAAGCATAAGCAGTTATTGCATAACTACTGCTTGCACAGAACTGTCAATAAACTCTACATTTGGTTTTCTTTTCATATAAAGCAAAATGTTATGAGGTATATTTCTTTAGGTACAGTGTACGGGAAACTCTCTTTTCTTTGTCAGGATAACCGATTTTAAATGGAGTAATACACCATCTAATCTTACACAAAAGTAGATGTATTACTTTATCTAGCTACAGAATGCTCCTTGAGCAGTACTGCTGCTGTGATTTTCCTGATGCATGAAAAACAGGAGTAGTTTTCATAGGACTTGGGTAAAGTGTGGGAAATGTTCCTAGAATGCAAATGCCATGCAAATACATGTTCTGAAACTTTTGAAAGAGGAGAACCTAATTTTAAAACATATATTTAGCATGTCTGGCATTGCTACACAATTGCAAACTTCAGCATGAAATACAGAATAAGAAACAGAGACAGAAAAACTCATTCCTGCATCACACAAGGCACTGATGTACTGGCATGAAAATGCTCCTTTCAAATATCAGATACAAGGCCAAAGAGAGGCATGTGTGGTATGATATTATTTGTATCCCAGAGAATGCCCGCAGGTCCCTGTCTCCTCAGACACATTCACTTTCTTGTCACCAACTTGCAAGATAAAGGAATTAGTATGGAAGTGGTGTGAGAACATGCACCGCACCTCAGCACAGATGATACACCTTAAATATCTTAAAGCATCTTTATATCTGTCTAGAAGCTGTTCAAACCTATGTTACATCTAAGTAGTTTGTGCTGTTCAGCACAGAAGGATTTAAGGATTTGCCAGATCCTTCTTAAATGCAGTACACAAGAAAAAAAAAAACAAACATATTCTGACGAGACCATCTCCTATTCATACAGGCCAGGGCAACATGGTTCCCAGGCACAGGAACAATGAAGTATCTGCTCACAAAGCATCAACACTGACAAAAGAAACAAACAAAACCAGATACATGTATTTTTGCTGATGGAGAGCGAGAATTTCACATGAAAGGCAAATTTAATTCATTTCTATTTTATGTATGCACATGTGAAGGCACTCCTAAGAGTGCCTAAAGAATGGAGACCTTCAGTGACAAGGGGAAACCAAAATAAGTTATCATTCGAATATTGCTTTCAAGTTGCTCACCACAGAGAAACTAACATGACAATGCAGCAAACCACTTTCTGCTGACTCTCCAGATTCCCTCAACACTTCAATGGGAAACACAGAGTTCGAAACAACCTTTGCTTACACATAGATCAATACTCCCTAAAATCTAGGATTTATTCTCAGTGTTGGCAGAAAAAAAAGAGGCTTGCTAAGTTGGATCTGTCACAGACTTACTAACTTGATGATGGCTGGCAACTGATAAGTCAGAGAAGCATTTTGGCACTGATATGTTAGAAAATATTCCATTATAACCCACACTCCCAGGGTGTATGGCTAGAATGACATCAATTTTCAGTGCACTTTGGACTGGATATTACAAGTGATAAATTGGATCACATATTTTTGACAGGCTGGTAGTAAAGAAAATAAGGCTGCAGGGTGTTTTTCTCCTCCTCAATACAGAGCAGTTTTCTTAGGAGTCAGAACTGATGGTCAAGGAACCAAAAATCTTAGCACAGCAGTGACCAAGCAGAGCACCAGTACCAAGCCACAGGCTGGACCTATTATTTAAGTACATCGGATGGATAAAGCTCACAGCAAATAGGCAGTCTCTATAATTTTAAGGCAGTATTCTCCCCTCCTTCTGAAGGCTGTGGGAATATCTTTGGGGTTTTGGACCATGAGACATGAGGCACTAGGGAACAGAAAGGCCAGAAGTGAATTTGAGGACATTGTCATGGGCACAGATCTAGATTATTAAAGGCAACATCTTCCTACTAGATACAATCACCATGGGAACACATGTTCAGCTGGAGTCCTAAAGATCCACGGTGGGGCCAGCAGCATCAAATATTGGGAATTCTTTGAGGAACCTGGAAGTTCATGGGCTGCCTCATACCACGGCTCCCTCCATGCAAGATAATCCTTTCCAAGATTTTCTCTCCCAGATGATCTAGCCTTTTATTTACAAAGCACATGCATTTTTAGCATCAATAAACCGTTACTGAAATCATTTCTTTGCTAAAGTCTCCCTGACAGAACTGTTACACTGATAATCAAATGTTATTCTGATAACGATCAGAAGCAATTTCCTCCCTACCTACCAGCCCTGCAAACTCACCATCAGCACAGACAATACATCCAGCTGCTTTCCTTTTTACAGGCTACAGGGCACAGGTATGTAGCAGAAAGGTTTGTCCCTAAGCAACACCTGTGCTCTTACAGTCTTCTGACCATTGCCCTCAAAGACACCTGAGAGGCATCACCATCTGATCATCCGGGAAAGTGTAATTCTCATTGCATGGTGCTTCCTACTGATGTCAGCGCTGTACAACAATCATAGCTGAAAATTAAACTGTACAAAACCTGTTAAAAATACTCACATTACACTTTATTTTGTTGCTTCTGTTAATACTAAAACATACCTTGTTTAAGGCAAGTTTGGAGCCCAATGTATATACCACTAATCAGAGCTCCCCAAAGGAGCAGCTACCCCAGCTGGATGCGTTAGTAGAAAGTTCAGCGGAGCCACTTATGGGAGTGGATGCTTCTACACTGGAGAAACAGAGCTGTGAGTGAGCATGGATCTGACATGCTGAAGTCAGGAGGGGAAAAAAGGATGCTTATTAAAGAAGTGTTCAGATGGGTAGCACAGCATTTGGTAGAAATGTGAAATACTTCTATATGTCTATTATTTACTATTGAAAAATAATTTTAAAAACCATAATAGTATACAGAAGCAGATGGTGACTCTTACTCAAATGCCTAAGAAACTACTCAGATGATTAGATGCACAAAATTTCTACGAAATTTTTGAGAAGAGCTAGCAAAGAAACTATTCTCATTTACCATCCATCGGACAATAATGGAAGGTTAAAGAAAATTTTGGGAAGGAAAAAGGTGAGTTTTGCCTATCAAGACAAAATGTTTTCAGTAGATTTTTCTGGAGAACTGCAATGGCCGACAGCATGAGTGATTTTACAAACTCACTGTTCTATGCAAGTGTTTGCTGTTATTATAATAAGTAAGTTTGTCAGAACAATCTATATATCATAAACATTTAAATGGCAAGTGATATGCAGTAAAATACCTGAAGGCTTTAATAAAGAATCCTTGTAGAAAATAATAAACCATTAGCTTAAAAGATGAATTGACACCTCTAATAAGCCCTCTCTAGAATAGCTGAATCAGTAAAACACATTTTTATTGCAGACAAAAAATCACTGCTCTCATAATACTGGAATTTGCCACAAAAATAAATTAGCAATATATCTTAGTAATTAAACTGCAGAAATGTATTATAAATCTATCTTGCGAAGAATGGGAAATATATTTTCTAGTAAACTGTATTCCCACAATAGGTCCTGTTCAGCATATACAATGCTGAACTTCTGTAAAGAACTTAAGAATTCTAAACCATTGAGATTTTTCAATTAGTTTAGTATTGCAAAGCTTCCTTCTAAGGACATGCTGTGACATATATGGCATAATTATTTAACCATCTAAGTAGTTATACGGTACTCACCACTACAGTGTTTTGGGGATTTCATTTGAAGGGATAATAACAATTCAAAAATCATCTTTCCAGCTTGAAACATTTACTACTACTTTTAGGAAGGGAGAACTTTCTATCTTATGCTTATACTAATAATCAAAAACTGGGATGAAATTTTCTACTTGGGTGCAGCTATTGTACTTGATCCGATCACTTGTTGCTGCCAATTTTCAGTTGCACCCACTTGATATATTTGACTGTAAGCAATCTGAGGTAGAAACTGCGTTGTCTTCTGCAGTAGTAAAAGAGCCTTTGTAATGGATCCTTTACCTATTACTGTAATCGTAATTATCATTAGAGATACAGCTAAAATCAAATATTCTGTCCTCATTTTTTCCCCATTTTCAGGTATACTGTGCTTATGTTATCTGCCTGACAGCTACTGGACTATTAACTGTATCCTCCCCTGTATAATCTGCTACTGGGGCATGGGAAATGTTCAATAATTCTCTAACCCTCTATATGATCTGCTCAAGCATATGTCAGGGTTACAGCCTTATGTTATGCTGATGAAACTATTATACTAGGCTCCCTTCCTAAGTGAAGAGGTAAATTTCTTCAGATGGAAAGACAACTTAAAATTGATATTGTCCCTTCAAATGTTAGGTACAGCCCAGGAACAGAATCCAGGAGTCCTGTTTCTCAAGAACCTATGGATATCATATGCGTTTCTACATTATTTTCCAATATACTCTAAAAATTTTTCTCTGGGGACACTAATTATCTTTCAAGCAGTAAACCCTAAGGTTAACATCCACACTACAGAAGGTATAAATATCTTCAGAGCTAAGAGCACTTGCTTTACAGTCAACTCTTGCCTGAACTACTCTTGTTTGAGTGTTCATTTCTGTTGTAATTGTGGAATTGACAGAGAATTTTACTGGTTTACGCAAACTTAAAAAGAAGAAATTATAATTTCTTCAACTATAGTAATAATTTCTTCAACTATAGTAATTCCTATAGTTTCAGACTATAGTAATAATTTCTTAGAACAGTACTTCTATTTAAGTACTGTAGAAACTAACCATAATTTCCTGTGTTATTGTTGCATAACACAAACTTCCCCTACTTTTTTTTTTTTTTTTTTTTATAACACTAATCTTCCCTTTTTTTTTTTTTTTTTTTTTTTTTATTGTGGTCTTTAAAAGTTCACTATCAGACAAACATCTGTCTGTGCTATCTCTGGTAATATGCTGTAAGTCCACTACTTCAGGCTGAAGAGAAAAAAAATGTCAAAAGAGCCTATTACCTGGTATGGCACGTATCCCTTCTCTAAAGCATAGATGAAGGCTACTAGCCCATCATTAGTTCTGATTTAAACACTTCAGATACTTTCATTAACTGTGTTGACATGTGTGGCTATATATTATTCATTTTACCGGCACTTTATTGCACTCCTAATATGCAATCATGTTTTGCCAATGCCAACCTGCATATAAGGCACTCAAAGCTAGATTCTTGGTTGGTGTAAGTCAGAATATTTTAGTGAAAACAAGCCCCAGGAGTCTAGCTGGGAATCCAACCCTAACTCTGCACTAGCAAATGCAACTATATTTCTTCCCAGAATAGTTCCTGAATATGTCTCCGTTCTTAGTACAACACTTGGGGCTTATGCTCAACTCTTTCCACTGCATTAAAGAACTCATTAAAATGAGAATCTGTACCATTATGGGAAAGGTAAAATGCTTATATGCAAGATGCACTAAAACTAAGTGAATAATTCATCTATTTTTCATATATAAATTTATTCATGAATAATATCCACTAATAACCCCCATTAAAGAACTTATGAGCAGTTTTGCCAGAGCATTCAATAATCAAAAAGCTCTGCTGGTTTGTTTGGCTGAGTATATTGCCCTTACAGAACATTTCGTCTCATGATTGGACAATCAGATTTCAAGCATGAATGCCTGCATTTATCAAATCAATTCTTAACAGTTTTATAACTAAAAAAATACAGTCAACGTACTTCCTAAAGGAAGTACTAATAGTAACTCAATCTAAGCATTACACAGCACATGATAGTCCTACTCTCTGTGATTGCCACTCTGAATTTTTAGCAGATTTAAATTTCTTGAGCAATCAAAATCGACTAAGTCCTTTGGCAAACAAGCAGCAGTAGGTCCAAGCCCCTGGCACCCAAACAAATCCAAAACAATTTATCTAGGTTTAAAAAAAAAAAGGATAGATTTGAAAACTCAGAGTACTATTAACAAGCATTGAACTATGATATATTCACTAACGTCCTTCTCCCCCAGCTAACGGGATTCATAACTATCCCAGTTCAGTAGCTAAGAGAATTTCCTCAATATTTCGTCACAGTTACTTCTTAGTGCTATTTCCCTGATGAACACAGGGTTTAAGCCACTCTACCAGGTCTACTCCTACCTTTAATGCACTGGCATTTTCAGTTCCCATCTCCAAATAGGTATTAGAGTCACGTTTCTTTCAAAAAACTTTCTCTACTCAACTCAATCCATTTTGGTGCTAATTACAGCTATGCTTAGACTAACTATATTGAACAGATAACCTTATAATACATATACATTATTTCGTACTGTGCAAACTTCTTTCTTGCTGTTCATATAGAAGTGCCTTTGCAGCTGTGCTGCTGTAATGCTATAAACAGGCTAGGCTTGCAGAAAGAAGTAATACCTTTTATTAGACCAAGTGATAAAGGCAGGAGAGAGAACAAGCTTTGGGCTCAGAAAACTAATGAAAGTCCTCTGAGACAAAGAGCTTTCTTGTTTTTTCTCCCACTGTATTATTTGGTCTTATAAAAGATATAACCTTTTCCCTATAGGCCTGACTGTCCTTGGTTATAATAGATTACTTACGATGGAGCTAGGTCAGAAAGAAGTTGTAGAAATAAAGCAAAGTAAACCAAAAAGCCCAAACACAGTTAGGGAATCATGGCCTAGGTAAATAGCAACTCCTTACATAAAATAGCCAAGCTAACGGTCCTGAAGATGTCCTTTTCAACCTCAACACCACAGTAGAGTTGCTTGCTGAGATTGCTATCCTCTAGGACAAAACACAACCATCAGTTTTCTAGACAGAGCGCAGGAGAGTTGTTAATTAGCACAGTCAACTACCTATGAAAAGCAGACAGAAGTGGATGGCACCAAGGTAAAATGTGCTTCTAGGAGTTTTAAAGATACATAGGGACGTGAAGGAGTAAAAGAAGGGCTCCCCACATATATTGGTAGCAAAAGGAAAGCTATGGGGAATAAAGGCCTGCTGTTTAATGGGGAAGGGGACCTAGAGACAACAAGCACAGAAGTGACCGAGGAACTCAACGTCTTCTTTGATGAATCTTTACTTGCAAGGTCTGCTCCCAGGCCTTCCAGCTCCAGCATCTAGTGGCAGAGTCTGGGGAAATGAAGTACATTACCCACGACACAGGGAGATTGATGAGGGGCTGCTTCAACAAGCAAACAAGTCCATGGGAGCGCATGGGATATATCCAAGAGGGCTGAAGGAACTGGCAGATGTCACTGCAAAGCTGTGCTCTCTTATTTTTGTAAGGTCAGCATGACTGCAGGAGGTCCCTGATGACTGGAAAAAGGCTAATATCACACCCATCTTCCAAAAGGGCAAGAAAGAGGACCCAGTGAAGCACGCTCTCAGTTATCTGCAAATTTTACCAGCAATGGCTGTCTAGAAGAAAGCTGATAAAAATATCAAAAAGGGAAAACAATCCCTGGGTTCCCTATGACAAGCTGTTTTGCTAAAAGGTAAATACGAATGGACCTCAGAACTAACAGAAGTTGGAATACAGAATTACGGCATACATTGATGGATTACCAGACAGGTATCATAGATGGAGGTTTAATCACTAATTATTAAGGTCACCCTATGCTTTGTACTATGAAGCATCCTTTTTGCACTTGTTTGATATTGCCAACCTGGACTACATGGACTGAAATTTTCCATGCCAGATGTCTGTCTCAGGCTAAAATGAACTGTGTTCATGTTTAACTCACACACAAATAACAGTTAAATTATGAAAGCTGTTGTTCATATAAATTGGTCATTTTCTAATGTCTGAATACTAGTCAACCTTGGCAATGTTTTAAATCCAGTTTTGAAATGATAATAAAGTAGGCAATGTTTTAATGTAATTTCTGAGTCCTAATATTTTTCTACTTGCTTAACACTTTCCAGCTGGAAATGTTCCAGGTTTCATCTCTGACTGAGGCTTAATTATTTTTAAGCTAGAAAGATTGTAGAAAATACTGTATTCTCAACACACAAAAAAATAAACCTACAGGTGTCATGACCTACTCAACACTCTCTTAACACTACCTGGGACAGGAGGCTCAATTCAGCAGGGAAACAAGCAGTCTGTGAAATATTGTGTATGCTAGCATTTTCAAGATAGACAAACAGCTCTTATTGCTATTTTTGAACTGTTCTACAATTCAGATGCTAGATCATCTCAGTAAAATTTGATTTATAAAAATTTAAAAGTCCTGCTAATATGCCTTTTCTTGACAAATGGGACAAAAGTCTAGAATTCATAGCTCAATATTGGAATTGGGGCTTCAGATTTTAGCTGGTTTTCTGGCTGATGTTTTGAATCAACAGCATGAAAGATACTTTTGACATTATGCATTACTAGAATTGAAAAACTGAAATTTCATGTGTACTTCATGAAAACTGTTTCTGACAGATTAGATAATGGCTAGCTACTAATCAGTCATTAAAAGAAAATACTACTTCCCAGGTTTGATTTCTGCTGCTGCTTATTTTATGAAACAATTCTCTGAGCACCAGGAATGGTGGGCTGCCCTTCAGAGCAGAGTTCTACTTTTTTTCTCTTTTTTAGTAGAGCATAGAGTTTCTGTGTAAAATACCTAGGGAAAATTGTCTTGTTGGATGCGATAAACTTGTCTTTTCTCAGGTAGGCCTGACTCAGTGATTTGTAATTTCTCAAGGTATCAGGCTGGCTATTTTATTCTACCTCAAACTCTTCGATTTTGAGATCAGTTGTAGGTACATACCATAATTACAATTAAGACCTTAAAAAACAACAATACACCTTTCCTTAAATGTAGAAGAATAAAAAATAAAACAACCTCTGACACTCAAGCAATACAATTTTTTCTGTTCTTTAGCTAGTAAATAAAACTTACTAAAAAGGAATTTTGCAAGCAGCTAAATCTTTCACTCAGGTCCTGATTCAAAGACCTAAGAAACTTGAGAGTCTACTGACTTCAGTCATTTCTGGATCAGACCACTCAGACTTGCGTGCTCAGCCCCATTTCTGTTTTGCTCTGCTTAAAATCTTAAGGAGTCTGCCTGAATAATTCACTGTGAATAACTTATCTCACAGAATTAGCTGATCCAATTCCTGTTGCTTTGTCTATAACTTCTAAGTATCGACAGAAGTCATAAGTCATGCAATAGGGCAAAGCCTCATGCAGTGTTTCACATTTTTGACTGGACATCTGAAATAYTTCATCAGCTCACCTAAGAGGAAAGCGTTCTGTGACACATCTTCAGCACAGATATTTAGCAGAGAGTTTCTAGGCCAGAGGGATGAGGAGGAACTGTGATGACTCTGAGCCGTCCTCGCGCACCCCCAGCTCTGGGCTGTGCCATGGGCCTGGGAACAGCACAGGCAGTTCTGAAAGCCCACATAGGCTACAAAACTGCATCGAAGCAAACAAACATTTGCAAATATATGTATTTTGGGAGCAATATATCAGTCGTCCTCACATCTCCTAGTCCCAGCTTTCCTAGACAAAACACAAGCAAAACCTCCAACATACTGACAGAGTTTAGGAAATGAGACCATAAGCAAAGAGAATGAAATTCCATAAGAAAAAACTGGTGTACAATAGGAGGACACAGAAAGGGATTAGCTGGAATACAAAAAGGCTGTATCCTGAATATTTTGTGTTAAATTAAAAAAAAAATCTGATTATTACAGGACAAAACCTGCAATTCTAAAATCTAGGGTTTAATACCAGGCTTTTCAGATTTGCTTTTGTTCTTATGCGAAGCASGTGTATTTGCTACACTTCAATTTTCCTTTCTGCGAAAAAGCAGGGGGAAGAAAAAAGAAAAGGAAAAGATACTGCAGACATGCAATGCGTCATTAGAATGGTCACTGCAACTACAGATATCTAATCTGAATTAGTCTTTGAGTGTAGAAAATGTAGTGAGAAAAAAAATACACTTTCAGCTCAGAACCAGGTTACGCAATATGTAAATCAGACAGTTCTCATACACCTACTCCTAAAACTTACTGCTGCTGTAATAGCTGCCTCCTCAAGACTTCATGGCTAATAGATATAAGGTAGTCCAATTTACAAATTTTTCTTGCCTCAGTTCAATTACCCAAACCCAGCAAAGCCTTTAAGCACAAGGTGAACTCTGGCAAGCAAAGAGTAAGTTAGAAGAGGAGTTAATGTTTTTGCTTTAATGTCACTTTCCATCAAAGGATGAACATAAAGCTAGGATGAACATGAAGCCTCTTCTGCAGCACAGAAGATTCTGCACTTGCAATGCCTATAGTTCCCCTGTGGGATTTGTAGAATAAACTTAGGGGGATGAAGAGCTTCCCACTGCTCCATACCCAATATGTGGCCAAATGAGCAGAATCAGACATTCGGTTGTATCCTTGCAAAAGAAGGAAGTGCAAAAAATTCAAGGAAAGGCACAAAAAATAGACAAGGTCCTGGCCAAGCAGTTCTCAATCCTATTAATTCAATGAAAATTCAGTATCTTCCCATAAATCTTCATTATCTCCTTTGATCAGTTTGCCTTTTTATGGCCCATTCTAAGCCTTAAAGGGTAGGTTACCATCAACATCATATTAAAGAATACTGTTCCCTTTCTACTTAACATCCCTACTTTTGAAACCATAGGAAAAAAATGAACCTCTTAAAATGTATATAGTCAGAGGTAAAAAGTTGACAGCTGTGATGAGAAGAACGAATTTCCCTTTATCTAAAAGTTACACTTTTTAAGTCTATATATCTATGAGGAATCTAAGCGCTGCATTTCTTCCTTGCGCTTCTTCATATAAGAAGAGCAATTCAATCAGCCATAGTTAATGCTAGCAAAGACTTGTAGCACAAGTTCCACTAATTCTTCTACAGGGTTCTTATTGATACCTGATCTTCAAATATAACTCAGTATGAACATGTTAGTAGCAATAAAGTCAAAAACAACAACAACAAAACAACAAAACTCCAAAACACCCCTACCTTTTTTTTCAAATTATTCTCTTAATGCTGTCCAATATACAGGGATTTTCAAAGATGAGTTAAACCATCCCAATTGACCACTACCACTCCCAACAGTTACATCATTTTGGTCTCTGTTCAAGTCATACCAACAGACTCCAGTAATTCTAATGGACTTTGAACTTCGTGCCTGAATTCTCATTCTGTAAATTAGGATAAATTAGCTACCTTACCTCAGTATGATGCCAACAGTATAGTTTCATAAATGCCTATCATCATTTAGGAGGATTAAAACTTTCTGAATATAGAAGTGATACAAGTTAGATTTGGTTAGATAGCCACAGGGCTAATAATAAAATGGAAGAGTTCAGAATGATATTCCAGAACCTACTTTTGGACCAGTATTTCCCATCTCTCCAGAAGTCTCTGACATTCCAACACTCCCTTTGCCACAAAATCAGTCCTGAACTGATAGTCTAAAGAGTCTGAACACTCCTTTGCTTCCCATATGCCCTGACTGCTGGAATACTGACCTCACTTTCCTCCAACAAAACTATCTCGCATGAAGTTGACTCAAGTAAACGTTCACGCAAATGCTATTAACGTTCATTGTATATAGCATTCACTACAATATCAAACACTTTATTTTAAGGCATTTTGGTTTCAATCTCAGGGGTCTCAAAATGGAATAGTTTATTATGTGCTGACACTCAGTTATGCTATAGAAAACAAAAGTCAAACACCAGATTTTTTTTTAAGAGAGAATGAAAATTTGTAGATAACGTAGATGGAATTCTATTAATACTAGGTATGAGCTGGCCTGCAGAGTTAATATAAGAACAGATTTCTCTCCTCTATGTTGCAAAATTCAATTCTCACTGCTGTTAATGAGAACTATGCATTTAATTTTCTTTGTACCATAGCAAGAATTTGATATTGCAAACACGACCAAGTTAAATGATTCCTACCCTGAATACTGATTTAGTTGTCAAATATACAAAAACTTATTTGTAATGTGAGGTTAGTTTAAATGTTGTATTAAATAATGCAATGATATTTTTAAGGGGAAATTAAACAGAAATTGCAAGAGAAATATTGCAGTGACAGTAACTGAAACATGATGTAGATGAGCTTAACTTATAAACTCCTGAGCTACAAAAGCCAATGACTATTTTTTAGTACTTTAAAATATGCTATGGAGGCCAAGGAGATTTCTGAAGGCTTCCACAGATAGTTTTATTTTGGCAAGCAGCCAGACATCTTTATTTGCAAGATTATGATCCATCATCATATATGATATCTCAGATGATGTGCATTCTAAGAAATAATGATAAAATATTAAATATTTAATTTACATAATGAATTGCCTGGAAGAATTCCATGCAATCAAAGACTATTAATCATATCAAGTTGATAATTTTAATGTAAAACCACATAAATCTTCAAGGATTTTGGACAGCGCTTCTATTTTAACATTGTGTATATGGACTACACTCTGCTCTCCACCCCCTAAAAATAATAATATTGATGGAAAAAAAAAAGAGGTATCAACATGAGTAAGACTGAGTAAGCTCATGACCCAGCATAAAGTGAGCRCTCATGCAAGAATTTTGATACCACAAATAACAAGGAAGTGAAATCTGACTGAAAGAGAAGCAGGAATTATTTACCAGAGAAGGCTGGGGTTTTTCTGTTTTGTTTTTTTTTTTGATATGAGCACACCAAATCATTGAAACAGGATCTCAAACTTTTTCTTAACTGTATTTTGCAGATGTAACTGATTTGTGTGATTAGACTTGATAAGCCTACTTCAAAGCTTGATGTAAAAAGCAACTGGGATTCACTAGCTTCATTTATCTTTCTGGAGCTTTTTAAAGTGGCTAGAGAAGAGTATCATCAGCACAGGCTTGTTGAGATATTCTTCTATTTCTCATTTTTAGAGGTAATTGGTAATAGTACTTTTTATGTAAATTACCACCTTTGCTATTTATTGTGTGATGCTACTATTATGATTATTGTCATTGTGTTTAGACACCTAATCAGCTGGAATATTATCATCATAATGAGGACTGAGAGAATAACTAAAGCTCCCATTTGGTAAGTAAAATACCAGAAAGAACAACCTCTGTTCTTCACTGTTTTTGAGATGCTGCTGTCAATCAGAAGCTGTCTTACAGTTCAGCATCTGCTGGAAATCTTTTTCCTCTTCCACTGAAGCTCAGCTGCAGCTCAAATACACCATATGTGAGTTTTTAGATTCCTCTCATTCATCTTCAAGAAACATTTTATTTATAAAATTGAAAAGATTAAGATCCACTCCCATTTCGTATGGGTTATTTACGGATGACAATCAGTCAGTCAGTACAGGCTTGGACTAGATTCAGATCAATGACGTAAACAGGGGACATTCTGTAATTTGTTATTATTTCCCAAGCCAAACACAATGATGTTTTACATGTTCACATCAAGGAAAAGCATGTAATTTGATCAAACTGTAAGTGCAAACTTCTTGGCAGAGCCTGAGGGAAAGCAATGACAATAATAAAATGGATAGGCAGGTTGTCAAGAGAAGTAAAAGTACTTTTAACTGCACACTTTAAAGAAAATCCCGCAATGGAGCAGCTGAAAATGTTGTCTGTAACACTGCCCATGGCTATCCTGGAGTTGAAGGATTAGTTTATGAACTGCAAACATGATATCATTAAATAAACTCAGATAAGAATGAAATTCCATTCATTTATTTATCCCTATTGTTGGCAGTGGGGCAAATCCTCAGTGATGTAAATTGCTGTTGGAGCTATGACAATTTCTAGCATCAGAATGTCTGGTCCCAGAAGTATTTATGTTGGTTGAAAAGGTAAAGACAGTTTATATGTAAATTAGATGCAGCTTTCCAGCTCTGTATAATTTGTCAATAAGGGTGTTAATTTCACAAAGACTGAGCAATCTCTGTTCTAGAATAATAATAGGACTTGATCCTACAAACCCTTACTTGTACCAGTAATCTCATTATGGTGGTGGGACCAGAGGTGCAAATAAAGGCTACTTTCATGAATAAACATTTTCAGGACAACGCGGATCATAAGATACTTTCTTTTGTACAACTTCTTTGGTGTGTTTCCTGGTCAAAGCAAGCCTCTCATCCATCTCAATAAAACGAGCAATATTAAGAGTTAAAGTCAAATACCAGGACATCTGTTAAAAGCCAGCTTTTCAATGGATTTTCAAGGAGTGGTATTTTTTGCAATCGGATTTGGATGTGTGTAAAATTATTATTTTATTGGGGAAATATGATACTAAAACTACTGCTACCCTTTCTCCTGTTCATTATAAAAGGATTTATACTTGAATGCAGAAAACATTACAGAGTTTAAGCATGTCAAGTGAAGTGTTTCTTGGGAGAATACCACCTTCTGGGAGTTTCAGGTCTATGTCCAGATTCTCTGATTTATTCCCAGTCTTGATAGCACATGCCTTGATCTTGCCGACTCTGCTTTTAAGCATTTGAAAAGAATCTTAAAGCATCTTTAAAAGTGAGCGCGCTACATCCATTGCAAGGTGTGTCATAAGATAATATAGGCCATAGCCACGGCATATTTTTCAAAAAATACATGTTTAAAAAGTTTTCTCAGACAAAACACAATGTTAGAATCAAATCACTTCACCTTCAAACTATCAAGACCGAATGTGAAAAGTAACAAGCAGTCCACTTCATTGCCATCTTCATTTCACCTTCATCTTGAAACACTTGAGTTTATTTTAACTTTCTTCTGACCTGTTTAACACTGACCTGGATTTTCAGCTGGTCAACAAAATAAAGAGACCCATCCTGATTATAATATAGATGATGTGAAACTCTTTTGGTAACATTTTCTAACAACATTTCTCCAAAATACTCTGTTTCTAATAAAAGTTTCTAATAAAAGCAATGCATACTTTCGTGTGATACATACATCATGTGACAAAAGTTTACATTCCTCAACTTCTTGAAGTTAGATAATTATTTTCCTAGAATTCTTCTTAAAATAAAGCTTACAAGCATCTGTTCTGTTTCAATAATCATTCTAAACCTCTGTGTTTGGGGGACTAATTTAAATAGGGAATTAGTTAATTCAGTTAACCACACAGTCTTATTCTGATTTTACTTTGCTTTGTTTATTCCAGGCTCTTTTCTAATGTACCAATACTATTTCTGTCCTCTTCTGGTCTGACTCTATCTTCTATTCACACTTCATACTCCTTCTCCTTTCTTTTCTTATTTCCTGCTGTTGCTTACCTAGATGCAATCTCTCCACCCCTGCTGAAAGCAGTGGATATTATTCAGGAACATAATAAAAGCATATGGTTAGGCTTTGCTTCTACCTACCAAAACTCCATTGATGCCAGCGAAATTTTAGCCTCCACTTAAAAATAAGAAAATGCTGAAAGACTCAAGTGCTTTTCACATTGGGGTGATTAGCAAATGGTAACCTAAGAATCACAGCGGTAATAATATTTACCRGAACTCAAAAACCACTTGTCAAAATTAAAAATTAAGGAGTTCACCGGTTGGTACTGCATCACAGGAGAGCGGTCAACTTGTATTTCTCTGACAACGTTAAAAATGGACAACCAGCATCTTCCAGAAAAAAAAAGCTTTTCCATATGCTTAATGATGGCTGAGTATAAATATCTATATCTTCAAATATCTATACTTGAAACTTAAGTTCTCCATAAACAGCCTTGTGCCTTCAAAAACTGTAAAACATGAAGCATATAATCCAACATCAGCTGCCTACCTTACTGGAACAAACAATGTTAAATCAAGCTCAAAAGCCCAAAGGCAGTTAAAATAAGCAAAAGCTTTGTTTCTTTTCACTGATAAAGGTGAGTTGCCTAGGGAAAATCTCTCTCTCTCTCTCCCTCTTTCTATCCCCTCCATTTCCTATCCTGCACTCCACAAATAAATAAGGAACACTTCTTTTCTACAGTTTGTTGCACAGCTCTCAAAGAGTCATTTCTTTCACATACAGAGTCACAGGGCTGTGAAATTTTGAACAGGGGTTTCTGTCCCACGTTCTCTTCAATTGGGAAAATGTTAACAGCACTTAAAGAGAATGGGAGTATCTCATCAAAGGGGATGGAGGTAGAACTTCCAATAGCCATGTCCGTGGAAAAATATTATATGAGTACAAAAAGGGAATTCTGGAGATCATTAAATATGGCCATTTTTTCCTTCTTAATTTACTGTTCACTAAGTGCATTTTTATTTCTTTAAAGACTTACTAAAGTGCTGGCATTGCAGGCAGCACATTCCAGATTTGCAGTCTTCTCTTGTGTAGACTTATGCCATGGGTCCACACAACATATATTTTGCAGTCACACTTATAAGTTGCAAGTTGTCAAATCTGTTTCATTTATTATTCCTGCTATCATCTCAGGATATTTGTATGACCCAAGACACTTTTTTTTTTTTTTTAATTACCAGGAAAAAGATCTAGAAATTATACCAAAAGCAACACTCGCATTTTCTACGGCAAAAGTTTCACAGAACTCAGATAAAGGTGCCCTTGATGTTTCCAGAATACATATGTTCCTTTGATACTCAAGTTTCAGTATCAACTGACGKAGAAATAAAAACTGAAAACCCTGCTGCTTCTAAAAAGACTTATAAAAATATTTATTGGCCAAAAATATACTTCAGAAATACCCTATCTTACTAAATTTTCCAATGAATGGAGAAAATTATATACCTCACCTACTTTGCCAGGTTATCAGGTAACTCAGTTATCCCAGGCTCTAATAAGTGTAGATTACTTATAGAGAAGAAAAATACTGCAGAAAAAAATTCCTTGGGCTATATATCAAACATCTCACCAATATAAAGCTATCTGATCATCATGCAAGGAAGTGGAGCACAAAATCATGACACATATGAAAGAATCAAAACAAAAGAAATGCAAAGAGAGACTATTTAATTGACTGTGCTGAGGTTTCTAGTTCAGTTAGATACTTTTGCAGAAAAGTGACTGTTATTTTTGGTAGATGGGTATGGAACTGGCTAATAAGGTCACAGCATTATTAATTTTATGTATATATGCCTCTAATTTTTCCAAAAAAATATTGTCTAGTAAAACATTGCTCAATTTGATTGCAGATAGTGGAATTTACTTGTTTTTTTAAATCTTTTATTGAATTTCTGAGAAAAGCCTGAAGTAGATATCATATGCCATATATATAGTACTGGATGTCAGCAGTACAATCCTCTTTTATCCCTCCTCTCATAGGTATGTCTTAATCATACCATTATAAAGCAAGTTTTCCTAAATTTCTTTAAGCTCAGGATGTATTTTCTGTCCACTCCACTGAGTTTATCTTCTTTCATGTCTCTTTTTGAGTAAACACTGACCTTTCCTTCTACTCTCAGCTTTTCTCTCGAGATTTTTTAACATAGCCTAATCCCTGTTCTTGGAAAAATAAATCTGTTAATTTTAGCCAGAACCAGACAACCTGGCATTTCCAAATTAATGACCTAATCAAACAGGCCTATAATGTTAAAATGGTGGTGACAGGTAACTTGGTCATTGTTCGAGCTGTTTGCATTTTGCTTGCATTTCTTCTGGCAAGCATTTCACATCACGTTAAGAGGCATGCAGGTCTCCTAGCCTCAATAATACTAGTAAGTTCTGTGCTTGGAGGGGGGATGCATAAAGAAAACCCAAAGTCCATCAGGAAATGGAGAGTTGGTCTTCAAACGCCGCTGTTTGGAGAGAGTTAAAAGCGCATTTCCAGAACTAAATTTTCATGTACTTAAACTGTGCTGTGCACAAACTGGAATGAAGCATTTACACTGGCTTTTACTGTACTGAGCTACTTTTCTACAGCTGTTTGCCTCTTACTTTTGAGCACAGCCTGCTTCAGAATAGCAACCAGATTTCCTTCTTTTTTTACATGAGTGGGAGAAGATTATGTTTCTAACAAGATGCAGAATAACGAGGTAAGAACAGCAAGGGGGTTACAAATAGGAGTGAAAACTTCATCTGTGGAACTTATATATAGCTGGGCACAAGCACCTCTCGCACTACATCTGCGCTTCAGGCTCACTGCAGCGACGAGACAGTTTGTGTCTGACACCCTCCCT